>NC_087212.1:2944376-2954376 GCF_015104395.2 Macrobrachium nipponense
CCATAAAAAAAATTACGGCTCTAACTTAATAGAAATAATATAAAAATTAAATGAATTCACTTCTGTATTTCATTTTGTCAGGTACTGAAATAATCTTCTGACAATGACACGACTAACTTAACATCATTGAAATGTAACTAAATTTATCAATAAACATTATAGCTCCAACTTACTAAAAAGAACGTAAAAAGTAACTCAGTTTTATCATATATCCAAAGAGTGAAGGTGCAAACAGCTAGCAAATAACAATATAACACAATTAGGGGTTTCTTGTTCCAAAAAGTAACCACTCCAGGTAGTCACAAATTGCTGATATTGCCCATAATGAAAAATATCTACTACTGAATTCTCCTGGAAAGAATAAATAAACTATATCAGTGCATACTACTCGTTTTCTTTACATCTATGCATGCATTATATGAAGTGTGATTAGGAATCACATGAAAAATGACTAACACTTTTCAAGTCTTAAAGAAAACTGTTTAAATTTTTTTTTTTTTACAAAACGAACGGAAATTAATGAGTAGGATCTTCATAAAATATATGTACCATCCGGTCGAAGTACTGTAACACATGGATATTCCTGAATCTACTTTGTAAACTCCTTATTTTAGAGGGAAGTGGATTCATGCAGCTTTCTGCTTTTACTTCATAATCAAGAACTGCAAAGAAAGCCTTTAACATAAGTATTTAAGAATCTATTTAGGAATCTACCAGTTTTTAGCACTTTCAATCTTATGTCACATAAACTACGCAAATTACTGTTGTCCTTTCTACCTCCTTTGATGAGATGGTCATACCCCACTGAAGGAGTGGACAAAGGGACATACATTAAAGTCTCGTACAGTAACTAGATACGGCCGACTCTTCATCAGGAGTTCGAGCACAGTTTATGTCTGCGTTCACACCGCGCGAATCGAATCGATTTAATTCACGAAGAGTCAGCACGATTCATGATTCTTCTTGAATCGTCACGCTCATTTCAACGTCCCCGTTGACACCAAGCGAATCGGCATGATTTGAATTGACTCGATTCGCTTGGTGTTAAACACTGCAGCCTTAGTCTGCTTGGCATGTTACTTTTGCTTCTGATTTCACACTTGGTAATTTAGCACTCTTCTTCTTCTTCTTCTTCTTCTTCTTCTTCTTCTTCTTCTTCTTTTCTTTTTTTACCTTCTTCTTCTTCTTCTTCTTCTTCTTCTTCTTCTTCTTCTTCTTCTTCTTATTTCTCCGCATCTTTTCCCACTTTTATGATATTCAGAATAAACTATACGCATAAAAATACAACCCAACTTACATAATAACTTTTATTCTCTCTTGGTGTCAATGTCAATGTAAGATAGCGTTCATTCAAAACAATTATCTTCAACTTTAAGGCCGCATTACTCCCAACCAAATCCACTCTGCTATTATGCAATTACCAACACACAATTTAGTTACTGCATCTCATGCCTCAGCATTCTTGCTGTCATTGCACAAATTGGTTTAAGATTATGAATGAAATTACCAATATTTCTTGATGTGTTTATAATTCACAGCATTGGAGTAGGTCTTAAGGTCCTCACTTATTCTTGCTTTGAAATTCATTCCTATCATTCTACGAAACCAGGTTTCTTAAGAAATGCATTTCGACCAGAAGTCTTGCTTCTTGGTGATGACTGTTTCTGTTCAGTGATGAATATTTCCGGTTGAACCAAAAGGTCATGTGTATCTATTAACGCTGGAGGAGTCTCTCAGTCTATACTATATATTTCTGAAGGCTAACGATATCTAGCGGATTATCGAAGACTTACAAAAAATGCCAACAATACGTCTTTTAGTTACCATAATAGCAATATGACACTCAAAAGTGTTTATTAATACGTTTTCCTGAACCATTATACTGGAGAAGGGCAGCATCTATTTAAAAATACACTAAATTACCGAAAAAATGTCGACAGACTTTCATCTTTAAAAATTTACTTTTAGTAAAGAGTCAGATCCAATAATAAATATATAAAAAAAACAAGTAAAAATCGAGTTTTCTGTACATCTTATAATGAAGGCCACAGAAAATAGATATATCCTTCGGTGGTTCTGGTATAATGCTGTATGAGCCACGGCCCATGAAACTCTCACCACGGGCCCTGTGGTGGCCTGGCCTATATAGTCGCCAGACGCACGATTATGGCTAACCTTGACCTTAAATAAAACAAAAACTACTCAGGCTAGAGGGCTGCAATTTGGTGGGCTTGATGATTGGAGGATGGGTGATCAACATACCAATTTGCAACCCTCCAGCCTCAGTGGTTTCTAAGATCTGAGGGCGGAGAGAAAAAGTGTTCTTTTACAGAAAAGTAAACAGATTCTTTTACACGAAAAATAAGCCCGTCAATTTTAATCAGATAATTGGGAAATACAGCATATCACTAACACGAGACTTCAGGAGAACGTGACTTACATATTATTAATTCTACTGACGTTCCAATGAAATTTCCTGAAGTCAGTGAAAGAGAAATAACTGATAGATCACTTCAGCAGTATACGTCATATATAATGTGTGTGTGTGTGAGTGTATCTCGATGGCTCAATGGTCAAAGTCACTATCCACTGTTGTCTCTCAACCAGGCAACAGTTCGACTCCTGCCGGTGACGAAGCGCTCATCCTTTTTGATTCCCCTTGGCTTCAAGTTACTCCAGAGACACATTGGACTGGACATTAAACGATATTTGTAGCTTGATATCTGTGAATATAAATAAAAAATTCACCGTGTGTGTAACGAAAACATATGTGCTGTGTAAGTTTGTCACTAATTTGATGCAGGTAATTTTATGATTTCAAATGTTAATCCACAAATAACATAATATAGAATGCATGATACATATATAAATAACGGTAGTTCAATTAAAAATCAGTCTTGAAAAATTATATTCCACATTACGTTTAATTCCTCGGATAACGTTACGCCACTTTCAAGGTCCATGATTCGCGCGTAAAAAAATTAAACAAATAAATAAATATATAAATAAAACGCTACTCTTGCACGAAGATGACACCAGGTTTTAGCAGCTTTCCGCGATTTTATATTTAGATAATGAGGCCGTTTTCTTACTGAAGCAGAACCGAGAAACAGAGCGATTCTGTAATTAAACGGTGTGCGACTTCAAAATGTCATTCAATGTCGCATGAAAAATTGCCATTAATAAACAAATTATATCGGACTGTATTTGCTGTTCATCAAGTAATTAGAAATTCATTATGTTATGATCAACGCGAACATCGTCGATAATTAGACTGTCAAACGCAGCTACAGTAAGTAAAACAAAAAAATGTCCTGAACAGTGTTGGGGAAACGATATAACCGTCTTTTCCTGAAATGTGTAAATAAAACAGAGGATGAACCCTATTCATACGGAGCAACCCCACCTCAGGGGCCATAGACTTGAAATTCAACCTTCCAAAGAATACGATAAGATTAAATGCCAACAGCGTCTGGTGTTCCCGGGCGGTCACCCATCAAAGTACTGATCAGACCCAACGTTGGTTATGTTGCTTAAAACTTAACTGATCGGATGGAATGGAATGGAATGTGGAATCGAGGCTTGAAGCCAAGCACAGGCTGAAATCCAAAGGATTATTCAACGCTATAATTAATTTGATTTGAAATGCATGTCAGTGAATTTATGAATGAATGAATATAATAATTAATTATTCTAAAACTACGATATAAACGTAGCTGATCGGACTGGACGAAGAAGAAGAATATTTTAGTTTAACCAGACCAAGTCGATTAACAGCTCTCCCAGTGCTGGCCCGAAGTATTAGATATATTTACGTGGCTAGGAACCAACTATACTCTGTTTTTTTCAATCTGTCAACCCGCCTGTGGTGTGTGCGTATGGTAACACTGTGTCCCTGGCTTTAGATAATTACATTCAGTTTACACTCAACAATAATAATAATATCCTATTTCGAATATTAACGGTGTAATTCGCATACAGTAAATTATTAGAACACTTTTCAGTTGCAAATGTACACCCAGATATCCTTTTATTTACATAAAACTTACACATAGCGTAAATATTTAAAGCCCGGGACGCAGTGTTACCATGCGAAGACACCACAGGCGGATGGACAGATGGAAAAAAACAGAGTATAGTTACCTAGCAACGGGACCTACTACAGTTCATTGTGGGCTCCGAACCACATTGTATCGAGACATTAATTTCTAATCACCAGAAACAAATTCCTCTGACTCCACGTTGGCAGAACGTAGAATCGAACTCGGGACTACCGAATCAGTAGGCGAGCACGTAAACCACTCATCCTACGAGGAACAAATTCCTCTGACTCCACGTTGGCAGAGCGGGGAATCGAACTCACGACTACCGAATCAGTTGGCGAGCACGTAAACCACTCATCCTACGAGGAACAAATTCCTCTGACTCCACGTTGGCAGAACGTAGAATCGAACTCGGGACTACCGAATCAGTAGGTGAGCACGTAAACCACTCATCCTACGAGGAACAAATTCATCTGACTCCACGTTGGCAGAACGTACAATCGAACTCGGGCCTACCGAATTAGTAGGCGAGCACGTAAACCACTCATCCTACGAGGAACAAATTCCTCTGACTCCACGTTGGCAGAGAGGGGAATCGAACTCAGGACTACCGAATCAGTAGGCGAGCACGTAAACCACTCATCCTACGAGGAACTGTTGACAAACGAAACTAAATCATATGTAATAATAGACAAAGTCGGCACGATAGTTTTCTTTTACAGAAAACTGTAACAAGACTCTTAAAAGTACAAATGGTTAATCAGTCATGTTTCCAGACAAAATACTTTTTACGCATCATATCATTCCATCTTGACAATTATAAGCATAGTAATCGAGTCATCTTCTCCATGCAAAGTATCTCCATTAAGTGTTGCATAATCTCAAAAAATCATTTTTTTATGCACCACGGCCTTTGGGCGTAGTTCATTAGGAACCCGGCTAATTACTTAAGTCACTTTTCACGTTCAATACCTCCGACAGTCAAGGTCTCTTTCTTCGCTAAATTTCTCGTTTCAAATCAACAAGCACCGGTATTTTTCCTTTGTGATTTGTGAAAAACACTGTAATCAGCTGGTTCTTTCAAAAACCTGAGTTACGGAAAGTCTCACGAGAAATGTTTACAGAAGCCGCTGTAAACATTTAGAAAATGCTGCCATGCATAATTCAAACATTTAAATGACAAGATTTGCAATGATGGCAAAATTTCAAATATTTGTCTTTTATATTTCTCTCTCTAATTCCCATTTGTTTTCCACCGGATTCTTCTCTCTCTCTCTCTCTCTCTCTCTCTCTCTCTCTCTTCTCTCTTTAAATGAAAGAGGCAAAATTTCAATTTGCCTTTTATATTTCTCTCTCTAATTCCCATTTGTCTTCCACAGCATTCCTCTCTCTCTCTCTCTCTCTCTCTCTCTCTCTCTCTCTCTCTCTCTCTCTCTCTCTTGAAAGAGGCAAAATTTCAATGATTTGTATTTTATATTTCTCTCTCTAATTCCCATTTGTTTTCCACTACGTTCTCCTCTCTCTCTCTCTCTCTCTCTCTCGTCTCTCTACTCTCTCTCTCATCTCCTCTCTCTCTCTCTATATATCTATATAATATATATATATATATATATATATATATAATATATAATTATATATATATATATATTTATTTATTTGATTTATTTATTTCACGCCACCACATCAGAAAAAATGAATCTCAACCAAGGTCTAGCTTAAACAACCCATCCAGGCCATTCTACCTACCAAAGAACGATACAACTACTGTAAATTAAAAAAAATAAAACTTCAAAACGAAACCCTATTTCTTCCCTGGTAAATGCAAAAGCAATGCGAAATCGCAAAACCTTGCCAAAAATCTCATTTTACGGGTCACTTGATTTGACAATCCCGCCCGGGTTTGGGGAGTTAAATACCGGCTTATGCTCAGGTGAGTAGCCACTACCTGAGCTTATACCTTTTGTTTACCTTTAAATGCGTTCACCTGACCTGTCAGGCTTTCCTGTCAGTTGCCTTCTTCGGTTTCTTGCGCTTAGCTGAACTTTAAATATATTTTTTTTATATAAATCAGATCATATACTTCCGATGTTGGAAGGTATACTATACAGTTAAAACAAGTTTTGTTCTTTGTATAGAATGCAGTTAAAATATTTTTTACAATCTAGTTAAAATAACCTTTTTTTTTTCTTTGTAGAGTTTACAGTTAAAATAAGCTTTTTTTTGTAGACTACTGTTAAAATAAGCGTTTTTTCGTTTTTATGCGCGCCTACATAAATTGCATATCTGCCTACATTACATAAATTGCATATCTGCACACATAAATTGCTTATATGTGTACACAGAATACATATCTACCTACATAAATTATATATCTGCCTACATAAATCACAAAAATGACCAAAATATTATCGTACATTCAGAAACTAAATGTTATCCCTACTATTTGGATACTTTTATGGGAAAACTCAAAAATTATTTATTGAAGATATCTTTCACTGGAATAACAATTCTAGAAGGATATGGACTACTCGAGCACATAGTATACTATTTCATGAGCCATTATAACTATTGATCATTTAAATTTTTCGCTACCAGTACAATTTCTGAGTGGGTGTCCTGAGAATGAATGAATGTGAGAGAAAATACAATCGGGTGTACTTACACGTCTACTAATCAAGGGACAAAAGTAACATGCTTGTATATATACACGCAAGGTTGGTGATTTTTTTTTTATATTTTCTAAATTTAAAAAGATCAGTGATTTTATTTGATTTTTTTTTATATATTTGTTTTTTTATTTATTTGGATTTTTTTATTTGTTAGATGTTTTTTCAATCCTTTTTCCTCAAAATGTATTTTATGACAGAATTATTATTGATTCACCTTTTGGATTTCCAGTTCTGGCCTAAAGTATGTACTAGTATTTTTTTTTATGTCAAAATAAATAGATGCAGCACAGTTATGCTTAAGTTTTTATTAACCTCCAAACCATATCTTTCAATTTGTTTGCTTTGAAATTAGAATTTAAAAAATAAATAAAAAAAATCATAATTTTTTAAAATGAAAAAATCAATGATTTAATCACTTTGATTTAATCATTGCCAACCATGTTTACACGAGTGTAAAAAATTTAATTCCAGTAATTATATGTAAACACACAAAACAGGATCAATACAAATACGGGGTGCTTTACAGTGCCATATATCTAAATCATACGATGTGTTTGTATGTAAATACGAACACTTCTGACTAGGGATACTCATAACAAAAATCTTCCAAAAGGTCACGTCAACTATGGAATAATTTCATTCAATGTAAAGACAAGAGATGTTGCTAAGGTTGACGGTTGAATCAATGAAGTCTGCGATGTAACGGTCGAAGACACATCAAGAAGAAATTTGGCAGGAAAATATATCGGCGACAGCAAGGTCACCAATCACCGTTTAATCTTAATTTGAATAATAATTAGTTTCAAATGAGGTCAAGAGAGAAAATAAGTTGAGAAGTGGAAAAAAATGAAGGTCATTGTAAAAGATTATGAGAATTGGGGATGGGAGAGTGTGGGGGGGGGGGGTGTTACGTGGGAAGTGGGGGTGGAGAAGCGTTGTTGTAGACTGATATAAAAGCACTGGCTATTGACTGGCTCGTAGCAATTATTTCGACACCTTCCTCCGACAATGACGATCCCGGTGAGCCATCGTATCAATAAGTAGTTTAAAATCTTCATTTTTTATATAAATCTGTAAACTCACGTCTCGAGCTTACTACTACTTTAAGTAACAAAGTAACAAGCGTTGCTATTCTTATTTCGTTACTTTATATGTTAAATGTTTCTAAAAATATTCTTAATATACAATTCTTCATTCAAAAATAGCATTGGTCTCACGCGAATGCAGAATAGCTATATTCTCTACCCCTAGTTCTACTACCTACTGAATTGTAGACATTATTGCTTTAAGACTATGTGATTTTATATATATATATATATAGATATATATTATAATATATATATTATCTACTATATATATATATATATACTATATATATATATATAATTCAAATAAAACTGATAAGTCATTAGGCTCCTGGCATAATGAAATATATATCTAAATAATGACAGTGTTATACAGTTACTATAGCAATAACTCATTTGACTGTCTAAATTTATGAAAGAATCATCTTATTTATTTAATACAACATGTCTTTACAGAAAGTGGTGCTGTGTATATACTATTGGCATCGGTGGTGACAACTTCCCAAAATGTCATCCCTAGTCCTGGAGGGTCATATCTTCCTCCAAAGATTGATGGACCTTCATCTCCAACTGGCCAGTTGGGAGGATCAACCTCTGGGATACTAGGGACATCATCTACTGGTTTTGTAGGTTCCACAGGTAGTGGTCTGCAAGGGTTGCCAAACGCTGGTCTTGGAGGCTCCCTTGGAGGTACTCAAAGTGGAACACTAGGAGCGTCTCAAACTAGTGGATTTAGTGGCTCAATTGGAACTGGTGGAGGAACACTAACTGGAGCCACCTTCGGGACAAAACCAACTGGTGGCTCTCAACCAAGTGGATCCCTTGGAGGCTATGGAGGTTCAACTAACGTAGGTTTGGGTGGTTCCTTTGGAGCAGGTCTGACAGGGTCCTCACTCTCTGGTTTTGGTTCTTCGGTGGGGCCTCAAAGTGGAACTCCTGGAGGATCTCAAACTAGCAGTTATAGCAGTTCGACAGGAAATATTGGTGGTGCTTCAACTGGAGGTAATTTTGGAACAAGGCCAACTGGTAATTTTCTGGGAGGCGGTAGTGGATCCCACCTAAGTGGCTCACTGACGGGAGGATATGGAGGATCTAATGTAGGTTCAGGAGCTTCTTCAAGTGGTGGTCTTGTTGGATCACTGTCTGGTCTTGGTGGTTCTGCAGGTTCTACAAGTGGATTCGTAGGAGGATATCAGGCTGGGGGTTACGGAGGAGCGTCCACTGGAATCACTGGAGGATCTTCGACGGGAAATATCTTTGGAACAAAACCAAGTGGTACTGATAACTCTCGCCCAAGTGGATCAACAGTTGGAGGCTATGGAGGTTCAGCTACTGTAAGTCAAGGAGCTCTTTCAGGAAGTGGTCTTACAGGACCTTTAACCTCTAGTTCCAGTGGCTTTGTAGCTGGTGGTAGTGTGGGTTTGCAAAGTGGATCCACTGGAGGTTCCCAGATTGCTGGATATAGTGGTCCTACTCAAACTGTTGGTGGATCATCACTAGGAGGATATGGCAGCGCCACTAATGCAGGAGGCGCTACTGGTGGATTATCATCAGGCAGCACTGGTTTTCAAATAGGAGGCATCGGAGGATCTCAAGCTGGTGGATACAGTGGCTCAACAGGAACATCTGGAAATCTCTTTGGAACAAAACCCAGTGGTGGATCTCGTCCTAATGTAGGAGGCACTAATGGTGGACTATCTGCAGGAAGTATTGAAGGCTCTCAAGCTGGTGGATATGGTGGCTCAACTGGAGCAACTGGAAATCCTTTTGGAACAAGACCCAGTGGTTCCTCTAATGTAAATACTAGTGGAACTCGTCCCAACGGATCATCACCAGCAGGATATGTCAGTTCGTCTAATTTAGGTTCAACTTCTACTGATGGTGGTTCTACTTATGGTGCTACAGGGTCACTCAATGGAAACTTTGGAGGCACCCAGACTGGTGGATATGATAGCTCATCAACTGGAGGTTTTGGAACAAGGCCAAGTAGTTCAACTTCTGGAAATGTTGGTGGATCTCACCAAGGCTTAGGTAATTCCCTAGGAGGTGGTTTTGGAGGATCTTCAAACTTTGGTTCAAGTGATTCCATTACTGGGAACTCTTATGGTTCTCAGGGCGGAAATGTTTGGGGCTCCGGGGGCAAAGGATCTCCAACTGGAAGTTACAGTGGTTTAAAACCTAGTTCAGCTGTAGGAAACACTGG
>NC_087212.1:2959376-2976876 GCF_015104395.2 Macrobrachium nipponense
TAATAAAGTATTACCATCCATACATTCACAAGAATATATCATTCTCTGGATTACGAAGGGATCTTTAAAAAATGTGAAACCATCGGAATATGTTAACTACAAGTACAGCATTATTCTCCACTGGTATACCTCTCATTACCAATCTGTTTCATTATGTTCCAAATAGTACTTTTCTTAATTCACAAAAAATAAAATACAAATAAATAAATAAATACATACATAAAACGAAATTATTTAATAAATAAATAAATAAAACGAAATTCTTTAAAACAAATGAAATTACCAGTTTCAAAAATTATTAGACTGGAGAATTAAATGAAGGACATCAATATATCTAAACGAAAATACATATAAAAATCACTGGTAATATTCCACTTTCATTTAAATGTAGATTGTGTTTAAATCGAGATATAATAAATAAAATGATAAATGAAAAAACAAATAACAACTAAGAACAGAAATAACTATAAAACATCTACATTATTAAAGTAACTCACGAAGCAATCGTAATAAGAGAGAGAGAGAGAGAGAGAGAGAGAGAGAGAGAGAGAGAGAGAGAGAGAGAGAGAGAGAGAGAATCTGAATAATCCACGAAGCAATAGTAACAAGATAGCATTAAGTATTTGACCTAAGGCCTTGGGGATGAGAGTAAATAGCAGACCACGAATTCCTTCCCAAATTCTCGGGGAAAAGTGAAACTGAAGCAGACGCCCTTAACGGCCACGTTTGTCTGGGAGGCAGGAGGAGGGGGGGAGGAGGAGGAGGAGGAGGAGGAGGAGAGGAGGACGAGAGAGAGAGAGAGAGAGAGAGAGAGAGAGGAGGAGGAGGAGGAATTATTTATCTTTTACTTTACAGGGAAAGAATTCACCCTTTATTCTACTTTATAGATAAAACAATGCACGCTTTAGAGGTACTGCTACCTATTCTTTTTTAAAATCATTTAGATAAAACATCCAGGACGAAAATGAAATCTAATATATTTCATGGGAGCACGGTCAGAAATTTTGTCTGTACACATGAGTCGTAAACCGAAATTTAGGGAAATACTTCGTTTTCCAAAACACGGAATCTTTAGTTTTCCGAAAAAAAAAATTAAACACAAAATCTTGTACTTATTTCTAAACAAACGTCGACCTAAGCACAAAACAACTCTAACCAAAGATATCAAATATTAAAAAGAATTAGCGTAGCAATAAGAAGCACTTTCCAATTGACCCAAAGTGATGAGCAACATTAGTTTTAAAAATGCCAGGCCATTTATACAAGAAGACCCTACTCTCTAAAAGCCTATATATATCACATTCTCCTTTGGAATAAGAATATGAGCTACAAAGGCAGATCAAATCTTCAGTTCTTGTTATATAATAATTTTTCTGCCCCCCAAACCGAAGGCCACCAAAGGAAAGTGGATAAAATACGAGGTTTCTCGCGCCTAACTTCTTCGACCCATCCATATTTCGTAAAGGCGAATAAAAAGTGATTTGTGACTATGACTACAAAATAATGATACAGGTTGGGATAGTCCAGGAAATGGCGTAAGTCAAAGTCGTATGCCAACTGTCCATATTATAATCCCCATGACACATATACTTGTAACACATCTATTCTATTCAAATCTCTCTCTCTCTCTCTCTCTCTCTCTCTCTCAAACTCTCTTATTAGAATCTTCATTTCATTCACAGGTTTATCTTCTCTCTCTCTCTCTCTCTCTCTCTCTCTCTCTCTCTCTCTCTCAAATCTTATTAGAATCTTCATTTCACACAAAGGTTTATCTCTCTCTCTCTCTCTCTCTCTCTCTCTCTCTCTCTCTCTCTCACCCAACGCAGGGGTCTCTCCAGGTTACTTTCTAGTCACACTCAAGCACAAACAGACCTCATCCATCACTTGTGGAGACAGGTCTCTCTGTCATGTGGGCTGAGGACGTTGGGTCTTGGGAGCTCGGTGGAGCGTACTACTTCATCGGAATTCTCTTATCCTTGCACTGAATAATTCACATCACATGAGCGCTTCCAAAAGTGACAGAGCATATATTTTTTTTTCCTTAATTTATATACAGACAAACAACACTGCCAAGAACTACTGTCTGTATATAGAATGTGTGTGTGTGTGTGTGTGTGTGTGTGTGTGTGTGTGTGTGTGTGTGAGAGAGAGAGAGAGAGAGAGAGAGAGAGAGAGAGAGAGAGAGAGAACATTACCCAAGAAGCGACATTTAGGATCGTGCAAGGGGTACTGACGAGATTATAGCCTCTAGATAATAGGACCACTCGAAGTAGCAGGATGCAAGCATGTACTATTTTCATTTTTTATTTTCTTTTTCTTTTTTTAATAATCTTAAGATTGGGCTACTGAGTATAAGTGACACCCTGAGTCGAACAGTAAAATGTTTAGCAAGGTTATTGACGGTTCCTGAATTGACATGTACTTCTGGAAGGTTTAAAAAAAAAAGGGGGGGGGGGGTTTGAGGGACGGGTCCCGAATGGACATGATGGTACTGATTGAAAAATGCAATGCTTGCAAGGCTGCAGTACCTAGAAAAAATAAATTCCTAAAAAAATCAAGTAATAAATCCCATTTCCGTCCTATTTTGGGGCTGGGAAAAATACGTTACACTCAGTAGCTATCATTTCATATGAGAGAGAGAGAGAGAGAGAGAGAGAGAGAGAGAGAGAGAGAGAGGTATTCTATTGGATGACTGAATGAAACTTTCACCTGTATGCTTCAAACAGTAGCAAATTAAGCACAAATAATATGCACACTTTTAAAGCCAGAAATAAAATCATAAGCACAAAACGATTACGAAGAAAAACAACACATTAATTTCTCCCCACCCACCTCCTCCAAAAGGGAACAAAACATTAATAAACTTCAAAAGGGCCATAAACATTATCATTATCACATTCAAAAACATTTAAAGATGCAAGTGATTAAACTCATTAGTTGTACTGGTATATGATACAGGTATTCATCTTGATTTAAAAGGTATCTGGGATGTTTAGAAGTGTTGTAAGCTTTAATAGTTTAAATGACCTACCCATTTTTATATATTATATATATATATATATAATATATATATATATATATATATATATATATATATTATATACTATATATATATGATATATGTATGTGCGAATTATTATATCACATCGAACCGTGATTCATTTATATATCATTCGAGCTACAAATGTCCTTTAATATCTAAATTCGCTCTACCTCGGAATTGATATATTTTCATATATAATCGCAAGGGGAAAATTTTTTTAGTTGATAATGATTTCGAAATTATTATCAACTAAAAAATTCCCCTTCGGTACATATATTTTAAATTTAAATATTAAAGGAGATAATTTATATATATACTATATCTATAATATATAGTATAATGTGCGAATTATTATATCACATCGAACGTGATTCATTTATATCATCATCTCGAGCTACAAAAGTCCTTTAATATCCAAATTCGCTTACCACGGAATTGTTGATATATTTATATATGTAACGAAGGGGAATTTTTTAGTTGATAATGATTTCGAAATTATTATCAACTAAAAAATTATTCCCCTTCGGTACATATATTTAAATTTAAATATTAAAGGACATTTGTAGCTAGAATGATATATAGTATATGTGTGTATAAAAATACAAGCAAAGGGGAAAAATAGAAGAAAGCCCATCGAGGTCTGATAGGAAATACAAAATAATACGAAAGAATCCCATTCACATCTACCAGCAACCAAAACGTGAGGATCAGTATGTGAACGTACTGTGCACACGGGAAACTTTTATTGAAGCCAAATGGGTTAAATATGCAATAAAGACCAAAAATATTTCTTAGGGAATTCGGACAAAAGAAATCCCTACTTTTAAGAGATCCGTATTTCACAGGTCATCATTTAGGACCACTTATGCAGCGGCGATTAAATTGGGTATTACGTTGATTCCAATAAAGAGTTTCAATATAATAATAATAATAATAATAATATAATAATAATAATAATAATAATAATAATAATAATAATAATAATAATAATAATAATTATTATTATTATTATTATTATTATTATTTTTTTTTTTTTTTTTTTTTTTTTGCTCTATCACAGTCCTCCAATTCGACTGGGTGGTATTTATAGTGTGGGGTTTCCGGGTTGCATCCTGCCTCCTTAGGAAGTCCATCACTTTTCTTACTATGTGTGCCGTTTCTAGGATCACACTCTTCTGCATGAGTCCTGGAGCTACTTCAGCCTCTATATTTTCTAGATTCCTTTTCAGGGATCTTGGGATCGTGCCTAGTGCTCCTATGATTATGGGTACGATTTCCACTGGCATATCCCATATCCTTCTTATTTCTATTTTCAGATCTTGATACTTATCCATTTTTTCCCTCTCTTTCTCTTCAACTCTGGTGTCCATGGTATTGCGACATCAATGAGTGATACTTTCATCTTGACTTTGTCAATCAACGTCACGTCTGGTCTGTTTGCACGTATCACCCTATCCGTTCTGATACCATAGTCCAGAGGATCTTTGCCTGATCGTTTTCTATCACTCCTTCAGGTTGGTGCTCGTACCACTTATTACTGCAAGGTAGCTGATGTTTCTTGCACAGGCTCCAGTGGAGGGCTTTTACCACTGAATCATGCTCTTTTTGTACTGGTTCTGTGCAAGTGCCGGGCATTCACTTGCTATGTGGTTTATGGTTTCATTTTTCGTATTGCACTTCCTACATATGGGAGAGATGTTATTTCCGTCTATCATACTTTGAACATATCTGTTCTTAGGGCCTGATCTTGTGCCGCTGTTATCATTCCTTCAGTTTCCTTCTTTAGCTCTCCCCTCTGTAGCCATTGCCAATTGTCATCGCTGGCTAGTTCTTTAGTCTGTCTCATGTATTGTCCGTGCATTGGTTTGTTGTGCCAGTCCTCTGTTCTTTCTGTCTTTCTCCTGTCTCTGTATATTTCTGGGTCTTCGTCTACTTTTATTAGTCCTTCTTCCCATGCACTCTTTAGCCACTCGTCTTCACTGGTTTTCAGATATTGCCCCAGTGCTCTGTTTTCGATGTTGACGCAGTCCTCTATACTTAGTAGTCCTCTCCCTCCTTCCTTTCGTGTTATGTATAGTCTGTCCGTATTTGCTCTTGGGTGTAGTGCTTTGTGTATTGTCATATGTTTCCTGGTTTTCTGATCTATGCTGCGGAGTTCTGCCTTCGTCCATTCCACTATTCCTGCGCTGTATCTGATTACTGGCACTGCCCATGTGTTTATGGCTTTTAATCAATATTTACCGGCGTTGAGTTTTGACTTGAGTATCGCCTTGAGTCTCTGCATATATTCTTTCCTGATCGTGTCCTTCATCTCTTGGTGTTTTTATATCCCCTCCTTCCATTATTCCCAGGTATTTGTATCCTGTCTCATCTATGTGTTTGATGTTGCTCCCATCTGGTAGCTTTATCCCTTCAGTTCTCGTTACTTTGCCTTTTTGTATGTTGACTAAGGCGCATTTTTCTATTCCAAACTCCATCCTGATGTCCCCAGATACAATCCTTACAGTCTGGATTAGGGTATCTATTTCCTTGATGCTCTTACCATACAGCTTGATGTCGTCCATGAACATCAGATGGTTGATTTTGTTGCCTCTTTTCTTGAGTTGGTACCCGGCATCCATCTTCTGTAGTACTTTTGTCATGGGAATCATGGCTACTACGAAGAGTAGTGGGGACAGTGAGTCGCCCTGGAAGATCCCTCTCCTGATATTAACCTCTGCTAGTCTTATTCCAGAGCTTGTAAGTATTGTATTCCAGTTTGCGCATTGTATTTTTGAGGAAGCTGATGGTATTTTCCTCTGCCCCATATATTTTCAGGCATTCTATTAGCCATGTGTGTGGTATCATGTCGAAGGCTTTCTTATAGTCTATCCATGCCATGCTTAGGTTGGTTTTTCCTTCTCCTACTGTTCTTCATTACCATTTTGTCTATCAGGAGCTGGTCTTTTGTGCCCCTACACTTCCTTCTGCAGCCTTTCTGTTGGTGGGGGATGGTGTTTGTCTCCTCAGGTAGTTGTATAGCCTTTCACTGATGATACCTGTTAGTAACTTCCACATTATTGGTAGGCAGGTGATAGGCCTGTAGTTACTGGCTATATTTCCCTTACTCTTGTCTTTTTGTACTAAGGATGTTCTTCCTGTGGTCATCCATTTGGGTGCTTGGTGATTTGAGATACAATGTTGGAGTTGTTCTGCTATTCGTGGGTGTAGGGCCTTGAAGTTTTTGAGCCAGTATCCATGGACTTCATCGGGACCTGGGGCTTTCCAGTTTGGCATTTTCTTAGTTGGTGTCTGACTGTGTCTGTCGTGATGTCTGTGAATCTTTGTTTTATTCTCCCTGTTTCTTCTTTCTTGACTTCCTGGAGCCATGTTGCATGTTTGTTGTGTGATACCGGATTGCTCCATATGTTTTCCCAGAGTCTCTTACTTGGTTCGGCTTCAGGAATTTCTGGGTGGTTGTCTTCCCCTCTTAGTTGGCTGTATAGTCTTTTCTGGTTGGTTCCGAATAGTTTGTTCTGTTGGTATCCTTATTCCTGTTCATGTACCGTTGGATCTTGTGTGCTTTGGCCTTAAGCCTCTGTTTTACATCTTCTATTGTGTTGTTTAGTCCCCTCTCTTGTACTTTGTATTTCTCGTTGAGTTCCTCCCTTGTTTTCTTGCTTCTTAGCCTTTTTTCTGCCATCTCTTTCAGTTTACTCAAGTCAGATCTCATCACCATGATTTGCTTTTCCAGGCGCCTTTTCCAAGGAGGTTGCTGTTTTGGTATCTGTTGGGTTGGTTTGTGACGGTGGTGTGGTGTTCGAATCCCCATCAGTTCTGCTACTAATCTTGCTCCTGCATATGTCAAGTTATTTTGTTTGCTGTGATACTGGTGGTGTGCATTAGGCCCATTATTTCATTGACCTCACTTGTTTTCTCCCTTAATTTCTTGGTGTTGTAGGCTTTCATGGAGGGGATCTTTGTTCTCTCTGTATCTGGCTCCATCCATTGTCTAATCTTTTCTACCCATTGCCGTCCTCTCGTTACTTCGTCAGTGTTTCTTCGTGTGTCGTTGTTTGATACCTCATCCTCCCTGTCGTCTTCTGTGGCATCGTCTCTCAGTTCGTCTTCGTGTAATTCGTTGTCGTGTGACATTTCCCTTTCCAGTTCTTCTCTTTCTGTGGGGAGAGCCAGTTCTTTTTCTTTATGTTCCTTACTTGGTCTGCCAGCCTCTGCTCGTTTGGGGGGTGTATTCCTCTCATTCCAGAGTTGGCCAATCTTCTTCTATATCCTCTCTCCGTCGGGTTGCTTCTGATGTAGCATCTCCATATTTCCTTATTTTCTTCTCTTGTCCATTTCTTCCTTTTTGCCTCTGTAGCGCCAATCTCAGGCTGTTGATTACTGTCGTTGTGGTGATCAGTTGCTGGATGACGACCTCCAAGTACCTGACCGTCTTCCCCTACAATTGGGTTGAATACCTGGTTGCCGGACGAAGCTCCTCTGTTGCCAGAGGTTCCATTTACGTCGTTGTCGTTTATTCCTTCATTTCTTTCCATCATTGCTGAGTTTTGCTATTTAACCCATAGCGGACCCTACCCCATCAGGGATAGGTACTCATTTACAGCTGAGTAGACTGAGGACATTAAGGTAAAGATCCTTTCCCAAGGAATCAACGCCGAGGAGAGCGGTCACCCATCCAACGACTGACCAGCCCCAATGTTGCTTAACTTGACTTAAGTCTATTGACGACCTAAATGAGTACCTATCCCTGATGGGTAGGGTCCAGCTATGGGTTAAATAGCAAAAACTCAGCAATGATGGAAATTATTATTATTATTATTATTATTATTATTATTATTATTATTATTAATTATTATTATAAAATAAATAAAAAACTTATAATAATAATAATAATAATAATAATAATAATAATAATAATAATAATAATAATAATAATAATAATAATAGTTGCTAAGTAGACCCCCTTTTAAACAAACTCTGTTGAAAATAATGGCTGATTCAGCTACGTTAATTTAATATATGACTTGAGAAAGTCCTGTATAAAATTAACGCAGCTGACTTTGCCATTATCTTCAACAGAAAAATAATAATAATATTTTTTTATTATTATTATTAAAAACAAAATTTAAAAAGCCTGACTTTTAGTCAGCTGACGCAAGATTGCCACCCGGTGTCCTGACGGCCTGATAAGCGTTAGTAAGAGGTAGGATAAGATTCGGAAATATTGAGAAACCAAAAGGAATAAGGAAAAAGGCAACGCCGGCGAGAACATTGAAAACATTTCAGAAAATAAATAGAAAGACGACGGCGAATAAAAATTCACCGTATTTCGAAAAAACGGGTCCTTTTTTCGGTCAGGGGTCAGCCAAGGAAAATCAAATACAATGGGTGGGGGGGAGGGGGCAAATGCTTCTTTTCCTAACTTTCAACAGAGAGGATCAATTATCATGAAATAAGATTTGGGGGTCTATGGGTAATAAGCTTTAAGTTGGATGGTTACAAAAATTTCAAGTGAGACTTCGTTCATGAGGTGTCGGAAGAATTGAAAAGGGGATAAGTTCCACACACACACACACACACACACACACACACACACACACACACACACACACACACACACACACACACATATATATATATATATATATATATATATATATATATATATATAATATATATATATATATATATATATAATATATATATACACATACATATATTTATATATATATATATATATATATATATAATAATATATATACATATATGATATATATATATATATAAATTTATATATATATATATATATATATATATATATATATATATATATATATATATGCTTAAAAAAATCACTGTAGATGCACGTGACTTCATAAATAAGCGAGTAACCACAGGTAAATAATAGTCAGAAATCCAAGCGCTTTCGTCCTTACTAAGATATCCTAGAATTTTAGGCTATTTAACATAAATGTTATTTTCAGTAATATTAATGTCAAGAGTTTAATAATAGTGTGATAAAGTCTATTACGGACAGACCGGTAAATCTCTTTCACAACGTTCTCAAGCAACATCAATATTCTGTGAGAACTGGGCAAATATCGAATGCATTATTCGTATATATGAGAGATTTAGACCATCCTATTAACTGGAGTCAAGCAAGCAGCCTTAATCCCATGTAATGACACGGTTAAAAGGAATATCATTGAATCTTGCTTCATCAAGTCAAATAATAGAAATGTTCTAATTAAGTCTTGGTTTATTTAAACTTGATGCTTTCATTATGATCAAAAAGTTGTAGATAAATATAAGCAACAAATTAATATATTCAGTTTTTACATGTTTTGGACTGTAAAGATACTTTGTAGTTTTTCAGTTAGGTTTGTGACCGTAGGATATCCGATAATCCTGGATTATCTCTTTTAATTTTTACCCTTTTGACAATTAACCATCTGGTATTCTTGATCTTGTTTTGTACCTGAGACCTTTTCTCCAGTTGTACCTCATTACTAAACCCTTGACAATGTCTGAGTAAAGACGAAAGCGCTTGATTTCTGACTATTATTTTCCTGTGGTATTCGCTTATATATATATATATATATATATATATATATATATATATATATATATATATATATATATACCACACATACATATCATATATATATATATACACACATATTATATATATATTATATATATATATATATATATATATATATATATATATATATAATATATATATATATATACTATATATTCATAAGCAAAATCCACTGTTTCACTTTCCTTCGTGGGATTTTGCCTTTAGGTTATATAATATATTCATCACGTTCCAAAATTTCGTGATTCAGTCATACATATAAAGACATATATATATGAATACAACCTACCCACACATGCATATATTTAGTACATCAGAAATAGTCGAAAGTATCTAAAATTCTTAATAAGAATGGGTGGCAAAGCCTTAACCCGGCCAAGCAAGGCACTAGAAGGTTATTTTAGGGTAATTTAGGATTAATTACTTTAAATTTCTCTAATAGTTCAAATTATTTTCCTGGAAAAGAATTGAACTAATTCGCAAGCAACTTTCGTCTTTAAAATATCCTGACCATATAATTGAGAAAGCAATTCAAAAAGCAAACGTAATTTTCTACCGACCCCCTAAAGACAAGACCAGAGATACACCCAACAATAAAATAATAATTCCCCACCTGGACACGATTAAGAGAATAACCAACCCCCTCGGAAAATCGAACCCTTTTGTATTTACTTACCCAAACACCGTAGCTAAATCCCTGATTAACGTCCAACAAAAGACATCTCCAAAGGACTCTGGGGTATACGAAATCCCATGCCAGGACTGTGACCAATCTTACATCGGATTTACAGGTAAATCCCTTCCCCAGAGATTAATACAACACAAACGGTCAGTTAGGTATGGACAACAGAACTCGGCTATTTTCAACCATATAAATGAACATAACCATAGAATAAACTGGAATTTGTCACGTGTAATTTGTAGCAGCAACTGCCGGTACAAGAGTCAAATGATGGAATCGGCCTTAATAAAAGAGAGGCAGGTAATGAACATCTCAAAAGGAGCATGGATTTCGGACACGATCGACAACGTCTTCATTCAACCAACCCTTAAGAAGATTAAAGGAAGATTATCAGCGGGGGTGACTTAAAATGGCTTGATTGTGGATGGACCTCTTGGTATAAATACCACCTTTTCTGTAAACTTTTCATTCATCTACCTGAAGAGGAGACAGCAGTCTCTAAAATATAGTACTTTTTTCTCTATATTTGGTGTTTTTATGGGCTCCTTTTATTAGATGGAATTCTGTTGTTACAGAACATATATATATATATAATATATATATATATATATATATATATATATATATATATATATATATATATATATATATATATATATATACACGCAATTTAGGTTGCATACACCGAAAAAAAGTGCAATTTCCCTAATATTTTAATTCTAAAATCTCACGAAAAGGTTTAATATATACGTCATAAGATTTAGCTTTTTTTCACTTCCCTCTATCCTTATTTTATTATTACATTTTCTTCTCCTTCCCCACTTTCATCATTGCCTTTAGCGTGTTTCTCTGAAGCAATAAAAAACGCAAAATAAAAAAAAGAAAAGGAGTACCCTTCTCAGGATTGCATGACAGACATGACCCCGCGCACTCATTTGCATATAAACGATCCAAGCAAAAGAATATCCGATTCCAGTGACACCTTAAAGGGAGTTGGAACCTCCTCGTCCCCGAACCTTTTGGAAATGCTGACAATCGACAGAAAACACGTTAACAGACGTCTTAAGCATTATGGGGTATTTTGTCTTACACTGACCAGGCATTTCCCAAACACGCGTTTTTTTTAGTTTTATTTTTTCTTTGCTTCCTCCGTGGAGTTTAGCTCTCTCTCTCTCTCTCTCTCTCTCTCTCTCTCTCTCTCTCTCTCTCTCTCTCTCACGAACGAACGACCGCACGTACACATTTGTCGGGAGGCTAGCTCTAACGAAATCTTTTTCATTGACGTCAAAATGAAGTGACACCTCTCTCTCTCTCTCTCTCTCTCTCTCTCTCTCTCTCTCTCTCTCTCTCTCTCTCTCTCTCACAATATATATATACAGAGAGAGAGAGAGAGAGAGAGAGAGAGAGAGAGACGAGAGGGGCGTAGAGAGAGAGAGAGAGAGAATTTCTCATTCTCCAAACAAAATCAAAGACGACTTTGCATCTGATTTTCAGATTGCAAAACGGTCTAATTGAAAGAATCAAATAGCAAAATCTTAATCATTGGCTAACATTATCAGCACAGATCAAATCTTATGGAAAGACACAGAGCAATTCCTTCCTAACATAAAGAGAATATTAGAGTATATTTAGCATGCACACGACGACACTCAAGAGAATGTCCGACCGAGATATTTCACCCTTTTGCGTATTCGGGCTAAAGCAAACATTTTTTCGACCCAAGTGAATGTTCTTCTTCTGGAAAGTTCTCGCTGGAATAGACTTCCAGAGTAAAGTGGATGACAATGATACCTCCAATAAAATTAAACGAGTTTATCATGCCCTGATCTGTGGCATGAGTGTTCCACTGCAGGGGGGCAAGCGATCTTTCCTGTATCTTGTCAAGCTTTAAGTTATTGCACGGGAAATGTATGTAATGTATCTATTTAAGTATATATATATATATATATATATATATATATATATATATATATATATATATAGATATATGTGTGTGTGTGTGTGTGTGTTGTGTGTGTAATTTTTTCTCAATCATATATGCTCAACATGTCGCATGCATACCCCCATCATGCTTGATACAAAAGAAGATACATTTATAGAGCAATTATCCTCTATACATAAAAAACTACATTTTTAGAAAAAAAACGTAAAATTACTGATTTTCCAATACGTGTGCACATATTGAAAAAAAAAACACACACACACACACACACATGCCAGCTATATTTTTAACGTCAGGAACCTTAAGCATCCTTGAAAGACTAAAAAACAAAAGGCGTCCTTAACATTTTAAAACGTACAGTACTCGTAAATAAATTGATACAAAAAAAAGCCACGAGGGCAGAGACTTATAACTGCACGCGCATGCGTGAAAGCAGCCTTGACTGTAGAACACATACTTAAGAACGCAAACTAAAAAGAAAAAGTTACCAGTCACGACTGACGGATGTCAAAGTCAGCCACGACAGTCTTTTTTTTTTTTTTTTTTTTTTTTTTTTTTGTCGTTTGCTGTTATTATTCTCAGAAAAGGGAGGGGTGGGGAACGAATGACGTGCGCCCCTAATAATTCATTAAGCTGCTGAACGACTTATTCCCCTTTTGTTACTCGTTAGTTTGCTGATTGTCATACTTAGTTTATATATATATATATATATATATATATATATATATATATATATATATATATATATATATATATATATATATATATATATACACACACACACAATAAGACCGGTTGTGTATAAATATAATGAAAAATTTCCGTCCCCTCGAAGACTTAGCCAAAAGACCACCCCTTCTGACCGACAGCACGGCATCCAGTTTCGATAAATCAGAACCCTGCAGATTAATATTTATACGGCAATGAATCCTACGTAAGAATCCCATAAAGAATTGGATTAACCACTGAAACTCGGTGTTCTGAGGGGTCCGAAGACATTACTGCTTAACGCTTGACTGACGTCGACTCTCGACTCGAGAAAGCTTTAGCAATACAGCAGAAATTTTCATAAATTAGCCTTTGAATATTCATGAATGCCAAAGAGCACACCTTGAAAGGTTGAACCCCCATAGGGAATACTTGTACATAAAAATAACATATAGATACACAAAAACATTTATTTATCTTTAGTGTCATCGGATTGTATCAATTCTTAGCCAAGACTGCCGCAATAGTTCCGCATTTTGTGGTAATTACCAAGTTTAGAACTCAAAGGTCCTGTATATAGCATTTGAATTTACCTAGCGAGTCATCTCGAATCTACGCCAAGATCGAAGTAGGTCCTTTCCAAAATGGTACATATCTGTGACAAAATTAGCTCGCAGATAACCACGCCAGAAATCTGACTGGTTTACTTAAGGAGCGTAATGTACGAATTACAGGTTACGCTGGACACCTTGAAATTTAAGATGGTATTACTATAACTGACATTAGAATAAGCGGCATTATGCTAGCAAGGGATTTGTTATACTGCTCTTTGCCAGAAACAGCATATGCACACTGCGAAGCTATGACAGATAACAATAAAAAAAAAAAAAAAAAAAAACACCAACAACAGCTGTTCCAGAAGAGGTCAGTCTACCACAAGGAAATAAAGGACCCAACTTCGCCTTTCTCAGAGCCACTTGGCACGAATGAAAGTCATTACGGCTTCATGAGTTATAATGAAAAAAATTTCCAGTGGTTACTCATTCCAGATAAGAGCTTGGATCAAGGAAATACAAAAACATTGGCCTTATTTCGCAACGATCTGCCTCAGTGCAGGAGACTGTCCAGTAAACTAACTTCTGGCTCTTGAACAATCATAGACTGACATATAATTTTAGAGATTTCAGAGTAATTTACTGATCCAAATTATACAGTTCACTTGGGCGTGGAATATTTTATACGACTTCATGGTTGGATGGCCCACAGGCGTCACTATGGAAAATGTACCCCGTAACTATCCCGGACCAAATTCAAAGTGGCCCATTAGCCGAGATAACTCTCTGAGGATTAGTTTAAATGTCCGACAAAGTCGATGATTTCATCACAAAATACACACTGGGTTTACTATGGCCTCGTCTACTGGTGAAAATTAAGGAATGAAAAATTCAATCATTATTTCCAAATTCCGAAATAAATACTTCCAAACGTTCCAAAAATTATCATCTTTTTTTTTTTCAAAGCTTTATACGAATTCCCTCTTTCCCTTTCAATTACAAGATTTGCTTAATATCGCGTCAATCATGGTATATCTCAAGTTTATGGGTCATATTTCAAATTAAGGAGTCATATTTCAAAGAAAGCAGTAATATTTCGGAGAATTGGACACATAGACAACATAAAATTTGAGGTACTTTTTTTTTGAAAAAATGAAGGACTTAGTGGCCATACTTTCCCTTTTCCCTGAGTGCTTAACGATGGTGAACTCAGCTTCCTAATTCATTTTAATTCCTTAATATCTAAGAGCAGGTGCCCACTTATCAATCTGGAGACTCTTATCTGGATATCCTCATTAACTTTTAATATCCTACACGCTGCTCAAAATCCTATTTAAACTCTTTGACATATCACAGACGCTCTCGGATCTGATAAGAGATCCAATAATTAATAAGCTTACTGATATCTAGCGATATGAGATGTTTACTGATGCCAGAAGTATACTATTGCCTCCTGCTGAAAGCAAGGAGTGGATTATTATTATTATTATTATTATTATTATATTATTATTATTATTATTATTATTATTATTATTATTATTTTATATTACGCGACGCACTTTCTTCCACCTGAGTTGAGTTACATAAACGGTAAGTTAATGTTTTTTGCTTCTAATTAGTGATGATTAATGGTCTCCTGTGAGAGAAAGAGAGAGAGAGAGAGGATTATAGTTTAGCTTGCGAGTGCAATAAAAAATCTACTTGAGACAGCACCGACTGACATGCATTCAAAGGAGCAAAAATAATATATATATATATATATATATATATATATATATATATATATATATAGATAATATAATATATATACATGTATATATACACAGTATACATACATACATAAATATATATATATATATATATATATATATATATATATATATATATATTTGTATATATATACATACATACATACATACATACAGACATACATAATACATACATACATACATATATATATATATATATATATATATATATATATATATATATATATACAGGTTTGGTTTTATCTACTGAATAATAATAACGATATCATCAACAACAACAACAAAAATAATAACAATAACAGCAACAACAATAATAATTATAATATTATTAACAGCAATAATAATATAATAATAATAATAATAATAATAATAATAATAATAATAATAATAATAATAATAACTAATAATAATAATCAATAAACAGGTATTACTGCATCAGATACATTTAACTTATATAGACATTTTACAAGTTAAATGCAGCTGCTGCAGCAATATCTTTCAATAATAACTGTTTGAAAGAGGGTCTCCTTCCCGTGAATAATAATGTCGATATCAAGGAAACAACTGCCTCTGAAAGCTTTGATAACGCCAGACCTTGATATTCAAAATAGCAGAAAAACACAAAGGATATAGGACAATTATATGGAAGTCTCGCGGATTATGTAAAACGAACTACCAGAAAACTAGAGAAAATTCTTTTATAAGATGAATTCTCAATAAGACATGTATCCGAGGAGGTCTGCTTTCTGCTGATAATAATAATAAAAATAACTTTAAAAAAAAACCCTACCAATAGAAAACAGTGAACAAAAGACTTATCAGAAACTAAAAGCTTGGCACAAAAATTCGGTGATGAACTTCACAGCGTACTCCATTAAAACGTCACATTAAACATCATTGCATTATGCGACGGACATCACTATTAATTATATGCAAATAGGCAAGTCATAATACCGTTTCCTGGGAAGATTCTGTCGCACCCAAGGAAAGTATCAATTTAAAGGGATAAAGAGGTGCATGCACGTATCATGACCAACCCCAACCGTCTTATCAGTTCTACGAATCTCCCCTTTTCTTGCCCCTTCGTACTTCTTGCGTTACATGTACGAAACCTTTCTCGTTCTTTTTTCAGTCAAAAGTATAATTTATAGCATTTTTTGTTTTCTTGCATATTTCTGAATTAATCTTCATAAAGAAATATTTATACACCACAGATGAAGACATGTCCAGAAATGCTGGAATTATATATAGAGGTTATACGCATCCTGCCTGTCAGAACAAATATGTATAAAACTTTTACTGATAGCCTTTTTCTAAACCAAATAATAATAATAATAATAATTAAATAATAATAATAACTAATGCAAATAATGAATAATGATAATAATAATTAATAATAATAATAATAATAATAATAATAATTTTAGTAGGGAAAAACTCTATCACGAGAGTATATATCATGTTCTAAAGGGTCCACAATAATACAAAGTGTAAAAGTCCGTGTAAAGTCTTCAAAATTATACACGGACTTTTTACACTTTGTATTATTGTGGACCCTTTAGAACAAAATAATAATAATAACAATAATAATAATAAAAAATTTCTGAACGTTCTGTAGCAATGATCATAAAACAATACCATTCAGTAATTGCCTCTATGCTCTTCAAAATGATTTTCATTTTCAATTCTACCAAAATAAAGACGAGCGATTAAGTACGAAAAACCAAACGCACCTTCATCACGGGAATGCTCGAGAATAATAAGGTCCATCCCACCATTAAATTAGCATAAATACAGACTTTCTTTCAATTTAATGCGCGGTAATTCTTCACTGGCGTCGGCGCACGAAACGGCTAGATTTATACATCCTCGTGACTAACTCTCGTAGATAAGGACGTCTCTTTTGGATCAGGTGGAATTTAAACTACTTTACGGGATAGATGAACACATTTATACGAATTTAATTACTCATTCTCTCTCTCTCTCTCTCTCTCTCTCTCTCATCTCTCTTCTCTCTCTCTCTCTCTCTTTATAATATATGTATAATATAATATATATAGATATATATATTATATATATATATATATATATATATATATGATTCAACTAACACAAACAAGCATTCACACAAACACACATACATATATATACACTATATTTATATATATACACAAAAACACAAACAAGAATTCACACAA
>NC_087212.1:2986876-3014376 GCF_015104395.2 Macrobrachium nipponense
GTCTCCTCCACTGAAATAACTACAAACCTTCTGGAGAAGCTGAATTATCTCTCTTTATCGCATGCTGTTCGATGATGCCAAATTCCCTGGCTTACTCAATCGGTTAGAACCCATTTTGAAAATACCAAACTGATTTTCTTTAATAATACAACGATTTAGTTCCCAGGAAAACCATCAACTTATATACCAAGTTTCTAGCTCATGGACAACATATCAACAAATGTCTAGTATACCTAGAATCAAATAAAAGTGAAAGCACATGTTGATAGCGATGCTGGACGTCAGCTTATTAATGCCATAACCTTAAGAATTGGCAAGCGTTCGATGCAGTCTTATCTCTCACTGTCTAGGAAGAAGTATCCAAAAGTAAGACTAGATCAATTTTTGCGAATCTTTGTTGAACAGTCTTTTACCATATCCTAAGGGAGAGAATTTATTGAAACTAAGAACAGTTTTAATCCGCTGAATTGATCAATAAGAATAATTACATTTTTCTAAATGGAAGATTTTTTAAAATCTCCATTAAAAAAAAAAGTGTCTTTTACCAAATCCTAAGGGAGAGAATCTCTTGAAATTGAGATCAGTTTTCACCCTCTAAATTAATCTAGAAAAACGATTGATTTTTCTAAATGGAAAAAGTTATTCTCTCAAACTTAGGGTTTGAGAAAATATCTTTTTCCATTTAGAAAAACTAAAGTTTTTCTAGATTAATTTAGTGAGAAAATCGGTTGAAATTGAGAGCAGTTTTAATCCGGTGAATCAACAAGAAAGATTATCTCTTATATGTGCAAAAAAGATACTTTCTCAAATCCTGAAGAATTATTGACCAGACATTGTTCTAGGCACTGTGGCTGGAGTGAAGATATAATCCGTTTCGCTTATATCTTCACAGTTAGATAGCCTGTTTTTCTGTATCTACTTTGAAGATCGATCAGTTAATATGTCCGATGGAGGTTACGTGGGTAATTCATGCTCTACCTGTGTGTTCCACCATTTGCATGATAAACTTTGTACTGTATTTCTAAATTATTTTATTTTTATTTCTGTAAGTCTTAAGAACGACTACATCTAATAGAATAACATTACAACTACAGAGGAAATAATATTAATTATAAAAGAATTGACTTCTTGATACTGGCATATGATATACAATTATAACTCCTTATTAGTTTAGGACGCAATGATCATCACGTTTACATAAAATAGTTTTACTTCTTATTCTAATCGATTTTATTAAAACAAAACTGTGTCCTATTTGTATACAAGTTCCTCAAATATAATTCCTTTATTAAGATATATAAACAACTATAGAGTTTACTAAAATAACGCTTCCCTTATAAAAAGAGTTTACACAGATATAAATTCCCTTATTAAGTCAGTATGCACAAATATATTTCCATTATTAAGAGAGTATATTTCCCTTATTAAGAGAATTTACACAAATATATTTCCTTTAATCAGGGAATTTACACAAATATAAAATCCCTTATCAAAAGAGTTTACGCAAATATAAATTCCCTTGTTTAGAGAGTTTACACAAATATATTTCCCTTTTAAGTGAGTACAGAAATGTATTTCCCTTATTAAGAGAATTTACACAAATACATTTCCCTTATTAAGAGACCTTACACAAATATATTTCCCATATTAACGGAATTTACAGAAATATAAATTCTCTTATTGAGAGAATATACACATAATATATTTCCCTTATTATGAGAGTATACGCAATTATATTTCCCTTAAATATATTTCCCTTACCAAGAGAGTTTATACAAATATAAATTCCCTCATTAAAAGAATTTACACAAATATATCTCTTATTAAGTGAATTTACAAAAATATAAATTCCCTCATTGAGAGAATATACACATAATTTATTTCCCTTATCAAGAGAGTATACGCAAATATATTTCCCTTAAGAGAATTTACACAAACATAAATTCCTTTAATAAAAGAGTTTACAGAAATACATTTTCCTTATCAAGCGAATTTACACAATTATAATTCCCTTATTCAGAACTTGTACACAACACTAATATCCTCGCAAAATAAGCAATTCTGAAAAAATAAGAATTCAATAATTTCGCAATATCAAACATTATACCAACTAACTCTCTATACTGGATTTAACATTATCGATTACAATGATGCTAAATGAATCATCGCAGGCAATCATCTGCATGATTAGGCAATGGGTTTTGCCTTGCAAGCCACTTAGGTGTAAAGCTTTTATGCAATTACTGTCGAGCGAATCTAAATTTTAAGTATATTTAGTGAATTAATCTACAATATTATATTTAAAAATGAACGCCCACAGTAATGTTAAATTAGTGGAAAATTAACATGATCAACTAACTAAAGCATAACTGTTCATAAGAACTGCATACTGCTACGAAATATGTTCCTATTTTTTTTCTTTATGCTCATGAAACATTTACGTTTTTCCAGTTCGTCCATACGTGATACGAAATTGGATGAAGATTTAAAACCTGATTTAACTCAATTTTTAAACTATAAAATTTAAATTCATAATTGTATGTGACACTACACAGAATGTAAATGTGTGATTATATGCATGTAATGTATAAGAATATATACACGAATATATATATATATATATATATATATATATATATATATATATATATATATATATATATATATATATATATAATATTATAGTGGGTATAATATTATCTTGAAAAACAGTGAGTTCGCTCACCTGAAATCTCTTATATAAAAAATCGCCAGCAAGACGTAAAACCCGAGCCAGACATTTCCCGAAACACATTATATTAATAATAATCCGAGATTCCCAGAAACTCCGACAAGGGCAGAGAGTAAAAGACAAACACGTAAACAAAAGCATAAAATCACAAGTAACGAGGAATTCCGATCGAAAACATTTCCAAAGGGCCTTTAAAGGCATCCAAAAAGGGCCTCATCTACCCCACCCCTCCCCCTTCTCTCCCTCCCTCCCAGGGATATTAGAATCCGCTGTATAGCTTTCAAGCCAAAGTGTGCTTGTACTACAGTCGTAGGATTTGCGTTTCCGTGATTTCAGGATTTCTTTTTTTTAAAAGCAAAATATAATTCAACAATTGAATATATAGTTATTTTTGTATATTCCTAAGAAAGAAATGAGTAATACAGCAAACACTATTTATGCATACATGTATGTTTTGTGTGGATATATATATATATATATATATATATATATATATATATATTATATACATACATACATACATACATATAACGTATATATAAACATATATATAACATACATATGTATGCACACACATTTTAGATATATTATATATATATATGTGTGTGTGTGTGAGTGTGTAAGGAGTGAAGAAGGATGTCAACTTGATGTATTTCTCATTTATCGAAAAAAGAATAATTGAATAATGATTCTTTTTTATTCAATAAATGATAGTATCAATTCATACACGTAAATCTCCTCTCTTTAATGGGATCGATAAACTTTAAAAGCCACGCTTGATATCTAACCTGATAATCGCTTGTGTCTCTATCAGCGTTTTCCTTATCCGATCATCTACATCCGCCTAACACCAACATTGCTTATCTCTCTCTCTCTCTCTCTCTCTCTCTCTCTCTCTCTCTCTCTAATTGGTATTCATACATGCAACCATGAAAACAAAGCAACAGGAATAATGCAGTAACGATCTACAGACAGATATTGAGAGAGAGAGAGAGAGAGAGAGAGAGAGAGAGAGAGAGAGAGAGAGAGAGAGAGAGTTACTATGGTGCGAAATATGTCACATTTCTCTCTCTCTCTCTCTGTCTCTGTCTCTGTCTCTCTCTCTCTCTTTTTCTGACAGAGAGTGTGTTACTATGGTGCGAAATATGTCACATTCTCTCTCTCTCTCTCTCTCTCTCTCTCTCTCTCTCTCTCTCTCTCTCTCTCTGACACTGGTATTCATACATGCAAACTAGAAAACAAGGCATCAAGAACAATAAAGAAACCGTCTAAAAAAGAGAGAGAGAGAGAGAGAGAGAGAGAGAGAGAGAGAGAGAGAGAGACCATACTATAGTACAGAATATGTCACAAAGGCCAGGGCAAATATTTCTGAGCAAGGCTGCCTTTACACGAGACACAATTTCCCAAAATGTGGGTCTCTACGACCCTGACTTCTTAATACATTTATGATAATTCAGTTTACATTTCCTTATTTGATAGATGTCTCTTCCTGGCGCCCCACATTTTACGTTCTTGCTAGCTTTTATTCATTTGAAGGGCATCCTAAAAATAAAAGAAAAAAAAAAAAAAACTGAAATGTTAGATACCTTTTTTCCAAAATTCCGCGAACAAAAATAAAAATATATCACGAAATGAGATCCTTTTTTTTCCCAAATTACACAAATGAAAATATAAATACCATGAAAATAAATATGAGATACTCGTATTTTCTTCCCGAATTACTATACCAATATATCGAAATGTAGATCCTTTTTTTTTCCAAATTACACAATCAAATAAATCATGAAATATATGAGATACTCGTATTTTCTTCCCGAATTACATATAACAATTTATCGTTCTGTGACTGTCAGTCTGTCTGTCTTTCTCTTCTTATGCTTACGTCAATTACTCATTTACATTCATTTACATTCACTTGTCGATTTTTCCCCGAGATTGCGACCGAGGTGTTTTTTTCTCTCTTTTTATTCAGTCAGCTAAAAGGATAGAGAAGCTTTCTACGTGACTTCGATCACAAAAGACGATCGTTTAAGCTTGCAGATGATATTCAAAACCGTTATTTTCCAAGAGCAATTAAGGAAAAATTTTCCCAGTTTCAGCTTCGAAACAAGTTATCTCAGTTTGTGAGCGGAGCTGTTATAATACAAACACACACAGACACACAGACACACACACACACACACATATATATTATATATATTATATATATATATATATATATTATATTATATAATTTATATATATATATTATATATAGATATTTTATATATATATATAACATATATCTATATATAGAAATATATATATATTATATAGTTATATTATATATAATATATATATATATAATATATATATAATATATATATATATATAACAGAACTTCATTTAAACAGGACGGTATCTGGCGGAGATTTTTATGCAAAAAAATGTTGCAAGCCTTCAAGGACTTTCCTGCCCTCATCGTCTGGTACTCGTGTAAATATATTACATCAAAACTCTGGCTATACAAATAAAAGCTTTCATATGTATTATAATAAGTAAGCCTAAACAAAAATAATTATTTTTATTCTCATTTCCCATCATTAATCAAAATAAAAAAAATCCCAATCTGCTTCTCGATAAAATGACTCTAATATTTTGTGAATGCACCTTTTATAAAATATACTTAAAAAAAGGTTTACATCAAAGATCTGGCTACGCATTTACAACCCTTTCTTCGTATTATATCTAAGGCTTACAAACACCCAAAGGTCAAGTCAATCAATAAAACAAAAGACGAGCCTTTTCGCTTACAACTGATCCCCTGTCTTCTCTGTCGATGCAATTCTATTTTCGCTCGTTTCCCGAAGATGGACAAGATAAATTCACTTAGCCTTATCGCGTCCCATCCGTCCACGTTGAGATTCTGTCAACGGAACCGTGTTTCGATAATTAAATCAACTAGACGCTCTTTCCTACTGACCTTAAAATTATGTGACGCACGTTCACTTTCGTTATCTCAGTGGATGTCGAATTTACCCTTCTTGCATAAGATGGCATATTTTTCTATGGCAATAAAATGAGGCCCTTCTTGTAGATTATATCTCTAAAATATTTATTTCTGCTTCTGACTTGACTATTTGAGGGTTGACCATCATCTCCGAAGATATGTAAAGAGGGAAAGTTGTCTATACCACCAAATTATAATCAGACCATATATCCTGGGGAATCACCAATGCAGTGAAAGATTGTATGTATATTTATGTACATACATACATACATAAATATTCACACATATATATCTGTGTGTATGTGTATGCGCACACGCCCGTAGTATATAAAGACGTCATATTATGGACCCTCAAGGGAAAGAGATACGTTTAAGTGCATTCCGGAAATCACTTTCGAGGTCGACGCAATCGTACCGTCAGCACCTTTGATGTGCCGCCTCTTTCGCTTGTGACAGGTACTGGACTTTCTGTCTGGAGTGAATAACTGTCTGAAATGTAACAGACAGGTGAATCGGGTCTCTGTGACTGACGAAGGTTAATTTCCTTGACGAATGTCAAACCTCATGGGGAGGATGTTTAGCTCCCCACAGAATTATTATTCTCAAGACGGTTTGACGTTGAGGAAAAGGGACAACTTAACTTCTAATAAAATACAAGGTTTACTTTGAGTAATTCTGTGATTTTACTTTTTATTTCTAAACATATGTAAAAGGAAGCTATTTTGCTGTTGTTTTCAGGTCACAAAGCAATAGGAATTCCTATCCTTCAAATGATTTATTGCAACGGTTAAAAGACAAATCAACCTGGTTTCAAATGCCTCTAAGAAATGTACAGAGAGAGAGAGAGAGAGAGAGAGAGAGAGAGAGAGAGAGAGAGAGAGAGAGAGAGAGAGAGAGAGAGAGGCATCGAACTCCAATTGGACGTCCATCAACTTAGTCTGAGTAAACTGGAAACCAGACTATTTTTTTAGGTAGAGACCATCGTCCTCGCATGTCATCAGTGAGTATATGTTTCGTAATGTCCTACCAAACTCGTTTTGATATTACTCTCCCCGTGTTTTCCAACATTCATGGAGATTTCCCCGAGTGCTTTTCTCAAATCATTTTCCAGCGTTCGAAACGTATCCTGTAGACTTTCTAGGACAAGCTCCACAAATGCCTGCATTCGCAGAACGGGGAAAATCAGCGAGGGCCACAGTCGCTCGCCATCGCGGACTCTTCGCGTGATGACGGAATCGTTTGCGAACGCTATCGACGACGTGAAGCAGCCATGACATTTACGACTCCAGCGGCTACTTCCTGGATGAAGCAGCACGAACATTTTAGGGAACTATCGGTCTGAAAGCAGGCGCGTAATTGACACAGTCCCCCCCCCACCCACCCCCCCCAACCCCCCCCCTCCCCCCGCCGGCGTAAAATGATATCGCTCTGTTTCCTTATGGCCGAGTGATGGCGCATTCCGATATTCCAAGAAGTCGACGTAATGCGACTGCCCGCCCTAATTGAGGTATGTTGCCTTCACATACACACGCTACTTATGCTGTGAATTCTGAGAGAGAGAGAGAGAGAGAGAGAGAGAGAGAGAGAGAGAGAGCCTTGTCCTAAATAGTTTGTAGAAGCGGTATCCATGAATTTACAAAGGTTAAATAGCATCTGAAAGAAAAAAAAAAATCGGGAAAAGACATTGCTTTAAACAAGATCATGTCGGTATAATGAACCTTGACTGAAATGTTGGGGAATCTCAGGCGGTGTCACAAGACCAAACATTTCTTGCATCGTTTACCATTTTGGTCTGTATTTCCCTTTATATAAATCCAGTATACAATATACAGTAAACAAACGCACACACATATAATATATATACATATGTATATATGTATGTGTATATATATTTATAAGTATATATATATATACATATATTATGTATTCATGTATATATATGAATATGTGTCCAAAGCTCCATATTAATTACATTAGAGTCATGAGACTCCATCAATAAATTACTTGACATCATTTCTACTTACTTCTCCTCATGATTACTTCAATTCTCTGCTTTCAAGTTTCTCTCTACTTCCTTTCTTCTTCTCCACCTTTCTTCCTCTCTCTCCCTTTTTCCCTCTCTCTTCCTACCACCTTTTTCCCCTATTAACACTCTCTCCTCTTTTTCCTCTCTCTGCCCTACCACCTTTTTCCCCTATTAACTTCAGGTGAATTATAAGCAGCTAAATTTCATCCTAATACACCTCATTAGTGTAATATATTTTCGCAAGATCTTAGCTTACTCGGCTAGTAAGCCTACAGATTACTTGTTGTTGTTCTTGTTGTTTTTGTTGGGGGGCGGGGGGTAGGAAAGCACTATGGTAAAGTCTAAAAAAAGTCTGAAAATGTGTTCCGCGTTGAGTTAAAGATACAGAAATTTTTAGGATAGGCTATTTATGATTTATTTATCAGAATGAAAATGTCAAAAATAAATAACGTGCATGTTAAACAGTACAGAATAATTATTTCTCATAAAATACAGCGTATTTAACTTTAATTTTCGTTGGTGAAACAACGCCCTATTTAACAGTAGATCTTAGCACGCGCCCCGAGAAAGCTGGAGGTCGGATTACGCTTTTGCCTGAATAAAGGGACTAGTTGTTAACCCCAAACCACATGATTCTCCGACTGACCCCGTACCATTTACAAAATAAACGAAAAAGGAAAATTCAGCTATTCAAGTTTTGCTGGAATATATCCATACCTCTCTTTCCAATCTATTCATGTGTACGAAAAACAAAACTCAAAAAACAAGGACGAAAGCAGAGCTGAGGAGCAGACATATTTCTGTCGACAAATTACATTCCATGAGCAATTCTGTTCAGGTGAAAGGACACTTGACCCAAAAATTTCTACTAGTCTGGTAAAGGCATTTTAACGAGACGATAACAATGCACGGGGCGAGAAAAAGTCAATAAAATAAAACACCAATGCAGCCAGGGGTAAGCAATTTAATTTGTACCTGCCACTGCATTGCTTTATCATGGGGGAGAATGAATGCCAAAAATTATGTTAGAAACATAAAAATAAACTTAAAATTTTTGTTGCAATACCACTCCTATATTCTTTTAAATGTGTCCGCTTTACGATTCTAATCGTAAATACGACGACACCAAATTATTTTACCTACATTTTCTTATTCTTTTTTCTCTTAGATTTCAAGAAAAATCACTCACGTATCTATCTACCGTCAACGTATACATATTAAGAGTGGCACACCACTAACATATTTCTAAAGTTAGGTATATAATAATTATAACCATAGCTGCCTACCTCCCTAATATGATTAAATTAAACTGATAACTATGCATTCGGCGTTGAAGTCTCCGTGGTGACTAATGGCTTATCACTTATAAATTGCCGAGACTGCTTGTATTTGATATTAAACGACATTAGTTTTGTAGCTTCAACTTTGCGAATATAAAAAAAATGTCGGGGCGCATGTGACACAAATTCGTGTATAACTAATTATACAAACAGCAACAAATACATTATGTAAACCTCGACACAGAAACACAAATGCAAACCATCGCTTACGAAATTTCTAAGAACCAAGATAAGATAAAAAAAAAAAATCATAATGAACCTACCTCAAATACGTCACTTGATTGGACAAGACTTTGTATTATTGAATTATGCAGCTTCCTCTTGAACCTTTGATCAGGTAACAATTATTCGCGGAGAAATTCACCGGATTTTGTTGAAGTATCAACCTTTTATCTCAGACGGTCAGGCGTGAAGATTTATTGTCCATGTAGGCAAAGTTTATGGGCCTTTTTCTGACCTACCTTGACATAATAATTATGAAACTGCGACAATAAAGTGGGGAGGAAGAGTTGGCTAGGTACGCAATTCAAAGGATTGTCCGCTGCCGCCGCTATAAATAATTCATAAAATAACATGCAAAAATATTCTCAAAACAAACTATTTGTACTGTTACTTTTTATCGACAAATTTTCAGAATAAAAATCTGAAACCCATCTTAGTTTTTTGTTTATGTGATAAAACATTCAAATTATTGATAAAGCATTCAAAATATTGCACATAACTTCCCCACAATTAAATCTTGGGAACCGCAAATGGAATCAGTTATTCCACCCAAGGAAAAAATCATCATAAAGCCCTTGAGGCAATAGATAAGCTAAATAAATTATAAACCTCTATTAGTCATAAAAAATTTAAAATATCGGATATAACCTTACTCTTGCTTAACATTCCAGCTTTTTCGTAAGGAGAGCACTCATGACCTCCCTTATCTGAGTTTCTACTGAGAGCGTGGTCTTCCTAGAAAAAGCAGTTAGCTTTTGAAACCTTATTTTGTGAGCGAGTGAATAATAATAATAATAATAATAATAATAATAATAATAATAATAATAATAATAATAATAATAATAATAATAATAATATACAGAGTTCATTTTCACAAACACTACCTACGCCGAGTTGCTAGTATTACTCAACATGGCGGAAGCTCAATTAGACGCCGTGTTCAATACTAGCCCCCTTGGGGGATCCAAGTATTATACACGCCCATTTCTATAGTGTGTGGTTGACAAATTATATTAATAAACGATATCTCTGATCGCCGAGAGAATTCATCGGAGTGAGGTGACGCTTAGATATCAAGTCATAGAGTGGGGTGAAGCTTAGTTAAGTCATCCGAGTGGGGTGACGCTTAGTTAACAAGCCATCGGAGTGGGGTGACGCTTAGATAACAAGCCATCGGAGTGGGGTGACGCTTAGATAACAAGCAAACTAGCACCATTTCACCATATCTAATATGTGCCTTTCACAGGGAACATCAAACAAAGAATAAAATCATAATATGCAACAAAAATAAATGATAACTCAATTTCAGGCACAGAAATTATAACGGTAGCAGAAACGGGGAGAGAGAGAGAGAGAGAGAGAGAGAGAGAGAGAGAGAGAGAGAGAGAGAGAGAGAGAGAGAGAGAGATACGGGTTGCAGTTGAAGAAATCCATTTCAAAGTGGCATCACGAAGCTGAGATCCGGTAATTATGAAATCCCTTCTCAATTTAATACAGCAACAAAAACCCTCCAGGAACTTAACGTCTTACGAGCTAATTAACCCACAATTTATTTGACAAGAGAAATGACATAACTTTCACGTTTCATTTCATGAATTCTAAATCTCAAGGAATCTGTAATTACAGACGAACTAATCAACATTCACTAATATAATTTTTTTTATGCACAATAATATATATAAATGTCTGTGCATACAGTTAGCCAACTGATTTTTTTGCAATTGTTTGAACTATACAATTAAGGTGGTGTAATATATATATATATATATATATATATATATATATATATATATATATATATATATATATATATATATATATATATAGATATATATATATATATATTTACATACACTACATTTTAACGCACATGCGTATATTCTGTCGTGTGAACATATCTGGAAAAATTGAGTCTGAAAATATTCAATTCCGAGGCCTTCCTTTGTTGCTCTGCAGGATCCCATCAATCAACCCTGACAAGGTACAGTGTTTCCCATTCACGCGCATGCGCCAAAAGCGCGGAACTGTGTGGTATCTATTAACAGTTCCAAGAAATCTCGCGTAACTGCATTCCTAATCAAGGGCAAATGGAGGGAATTCTCTTCGTTAAATTATCGAGATTTTCTGTGGAACTTCCACCTTGAACAAACCAGAAGTAGTATAAAAAAAAGGTCTTATTGGATTTGCTGGGTCGATATTCTCTTCGTATAATTTAGGCTGAAATAAGACACCGAAATGAAATATCAAATAGATTGATATTGTTTGATTAAAAAGATAAAACTTAAATCGTAGCAAAACCTTCCATAAAACAACCACTCATCCATACACGCTTTACAAATACATTCATACACCCATTTGACAGAGCGTAAAAGACAGAGATCAGCAAAAACTGATAATACATAACTTTGCGAATAAAATTCAATTAGCAAATCTGAAAACACCAATTATTCTGTACACAATATACTCTCAAAGAACACCTGGGAGAAGGTAACTAACTCCACCCCTACCCCCTTTCAAAACAGATAAGTTAGGAGTATACATATTAGTAAAGAAATATAAGCCTTCGAAGGTAGAAGCAACTGTAAAGGATATTATTGTACATCTTGGCATTATGACGTCTTTTTAGAAAAAAGACACGCCTATTCACTGTTTAAATCTATAAAAATGCCACTCGAAAGGCAATGTTTTCAGTAGAAAGGATTAAAGAAAATCATGACAATAAAACGAGGCAAACGTATAGCGTGATCCATGAAAAAAACCTACGGCTGTAAATTAAAAGTACCTGGATTAGACTACGCTTTCTGTCTTAGTAAATCTTCGGCGCTACGCAAGACTTTAATAGCACTGTCGCCTTCGCGTGAATTCGTGAATGACTGTACTCTCAAGGTCAATAGACCTTGTTGTGTACTTTACCCATCCGTAAGATCCGCATTGCTTTACGGAATGACTTACCGGGCAAAGCCTAAACACGAGAGAGAGAGAGAGAGAGAGAGAGAAGAGAGAGAGAGAGAGATTATGTCCCTTATCACAGCCTCCCGCGGAGCGAGAAGACGCTAACGACCAATTCGGAACGCGACCTCCCTCCCAGGTCAATCGTGATCGATCCACGGACGAGCGTTCATGCACGGACAGACAAGACAGACATACAAACAGACAAACATGACTCACGGTCGTCTGGGAATCGGGAAGAAGATGAAGAAGAAGCAGCACCCGAGTCCTTCAAAGAACGTTCGGGTCGACATTTCAGACGACCCCAAATAACGCGGAAAAATGAAATAACGGGTATTCCCCCTAGAGAGAGAGAGAGAGAGAGAGAGAGAGAGAGAGAGAGAGATTTTGAAGTTCATTCTCTACTACTGCAGTTCAGTTTGCAAAACAGAAAATCAGAATGTAACTGACATAAAACACCCAATTACGAAAGATCTGGGCATTTTGTTATCAATGTCAAAAAATAAAAGGTGTTTTGTAACATTAATTCTCTACCATCTTCATTATTTGAAGAGGTGACCAAGTATCAGATACTGTAAGTCAATACCACACTTGCACTGACGCAGTGTATACATACAAGCTCATAATCCAGCTTATGTATAAGCAAACGTGCATACATCAGACATTGATAGGCTAAAGCAACAATTACGTTTATGAGATAATGATTTAAATGATAAGGTCCAAGTCTGGTATCTGCAGAAAAACACGTTTTATTCGAAAAGGCCTACCACCTTCACCTCTCCGTTTTGGATTACGGAAGAAAAGAAGTAAAAACTGCGCAATCAAATTTTCTGTACAGCCGTTACGGCGTATAATCAAGGCCAGCGGAGATTGATTTTATCTCTCTGTGGTCTCGGTATAATGCTGTATGAGCCGCGGCACTTGAAACTTTAACTACTGCCGGTGGTGACCGATCCTATATCGTTGCCAAAAGCACGATGATGGCTACCTTTAACCTTAAATAAAATCAAAGTCAATGGGTTTACAGGGCTGCAATTTGGTATGTTTGATGATTGGAGGGTGGACGATCAACATGCCAATTTGCAGCCCTCTAACCACAGTAGTTTTTAAGATCCGAGGGCGGGCAGAAAAAAGTGCGGACAGACAGACAAACCCGGTACAATAGTTTTACAGAAAACTAAAAAGTTTGTCCAGATTTTTTTCTTAAAACTCAATGCATCATCTAATAAAAAAAAAAACACACACACACACAAACACATTAATAAATTATCAGGAAAATTTCCAGGGATCTGATTGGAAACACCACAGAGATAAGATCTGCCCAGATTTTTTTTATAAATGCCCTAACAGAAAACTGTAAATTAGAAAATTATATAAGGAATTAAAATATAAAATTTAGGCTGAAATGGAAAATAAGAGTAAAACTGTTTTAAATTTGTAACAGGAGGAAAAACCTCGCAGTTGCATGATGAAGAAACTATTAGTAGACGGTTAAGGAATGTAAGATGGAAGAAAGAGAATATGTAAGGCGGTACAGTAAAAGGAATGAAGGGATGCCGCAGAGAATCTCCAGTCATGCCTACAGTGCACCGCGTGAGGAGCACCGACGGCACTACTTCCCTACGGGGGTATGTGTGTATGTGTGTGTGTGGGCTGCACTAACCACCCCCTCTCCCAAAACACCATACAGACAAATAAAGATATAATAATATTCTAAATGCTTATCAGGAACGAAAGGACCCAATCAACACGAATAATCCTTTTACAAATAAAAATAAATGCCAATGAATCTCTCGACCTTAACAGCTCACTACAACTTCGATGTTACAAAACCTTAATAAAGGAAAATGGCGAAACTTAATTCATATACATATCCTCAGAGCCATTCATAATAGTCTCTTGATATAAACTGGCCGGATGAATTAAAATCCTATCCGATTACTTTCTAAGCGAAGGTGTAACACTTCCAGTAAATATATACTGGAAATTATTGTTATGAGAATTGCAACTTGAGGCCGTCCAGCACTGATTTAATAGTGTCTAGGAATGCTGCTCTATTTAAAGGTTACTCAAAGGTGGGAAGGCTCAAGTCATCTGCAAGAATGGAGCATAATTTACTCCTCCTAAGGACAGTTGTGAACCTGTACCTGGCATAGGAAAATTAAAAATAATAATAATAATATTAAAATACAACAACAATAATAAAGCAACAACAACAACAACAACAAAAACAACAATAACAATAATAATAATAATAATAATAAAATAATAATAATAATAATAATAATAATAATAATAATAATAATAATAATAATAATAATACCGAAGTAGCTCCAGGACTCATGAAGACGAGTAATGGAATCCTACGAAGGCAAGATGCAATACAGAAAATAAATAGATAAATAAATAAATAAATAAATAAAATAAAATAATAAATAAATAAAATAAATAAAATAAAAAATAAATAATAAATAAATAAATAAATAAATAAATAAATAAAAAATATAAAAAAAATTTATAATAATGATTCGTACCGAACTCCTACAATTAGAACGAGACTTATCAGTACTGTAAAACACCTAAACATCTTCAGAAATCTTCACATCTCCTTTTGTAAATACATTTGAAATAACTTGAAAGCTTTTTCCATCGAAAATAAAATGTGTGACGTAATAGTGAGTTGTGTCTATTTTTTTCTTTACTCAAGATGAAATCTAAGACTCAATCGAGATATGGAATGTAACATATGATTTCTAACTTTCTTCAGGAATAACATTCACTAAATAAGGATTCTTTCCGCTGTATTTAAAATTCAACATAATGTGGATATATTAAAAGTTGTTAAACTAACCTTAATTCTATTGTCCATCGACGAATTTCTTTATAAATCAAGAAGAGAAAGTTTTCGAATGTGTCTCGAGAAGTAAGTACCGCCTTAGATTTAATAGGACATATGTTATTCGTGAGGAACTTAATAACACAGAATGTTACTGTAGCACAGAGCAATATTTCACAATTCTGATTTCCTTGTTCCACAGGCCACGGAATTTCTCGTCGTTAAAATAAAAAAATTGGAAAACTATTTTAAATGAAATAATAATTGAAGAGTAAAGTTACTGAATAAACTTTACGAAGTACGTCACTATATATCACCGAACAAAAAATAAATAATAATATAATCTGAAATAAATAATAATATAATCTGAAACTGATTGATGGGTGCCAGTCGAAAGGCTTGTAATTCAGACGACGGTTGGTGTAAAAATATTGATCAATATCAAAATAAAATGAAATAAAATACTGCTATCTTGACATCTGCCTTTTCTGCTTCACTACGGCCTTTAGCAAATAATATCTGGATACTACAGCACGGGAATTTGGGAGAAAATAATTACCATTAAAATATCATCACCACAAAAAACGCTTGATTGTAGATTTTCCTTAGAACGGCGACAATATTATTATTATTATATTATTCACAAGATGAAGCCTATTTACATGGAACAAACCAACCAAAGGCTGATTTGAAATTCAAACATCCAAAGAATAAGGTGTTCATTACGAAGACGTAAGAGGAGGTAAAGGGAAGTACAGAAAGAAGAGACCCCACTTATGAAAAAAGAAAAAATATATTATTAATTTAAAAAGTAATAAATAAGGGCTACTCTCCGTTAAAAAATAACGCCATTATAAAGCATTGCTGTCTATTTAACACCCAATAAATATTTAAATAATGGAGAAATAATGAGATGAAGAAAAATTCATATAATACAAGCAAATAAAAGTGAATAGCAACATGTGAAGCCTCAAGGATTAAGTACGTAAGCTTTTTGCGTCAGCAACGCCACGACGAATCAAGTAAAAAAAAATGTTTCTAGGAGTATTTGCTTATTACCTCCGACAACGAGGTCATATTTTCGTTGTTGAATTGTTAGCAGGATTCTGCAAAAAGTGTTGTGGGTTTTTACAAAACTTTTACCAAAAGGAGGAATTCATGACTGACAACAGGCGATTTCGAAAAGACAAGAATGTAACTTGCAATGCAAGCGAAACTTTCTCTCTCTCTCTCTCTCTCTCTCTCTCTCTCTCTCTCTCTCTCTCTCTCTCTCTCTCTGAACCCTAGTGCCAAGGTTTGGGTGATATATCTCCAGACATATTAACTTAAACCTTAAATTATAGACTTAAGTCTTCTTATCAATAGATGAAATAAAATTTTAAATAAAGTTATAACCCTCACATTACCAAATTTCTTGGCTAAATACGATTTTCCACGATTACCTGGCATTTGTAAGCTCTCCAATTGATAGTTTAAAGGCCTTCTGGGAGCTTACACGTCACAAGAAGAGTACAAACGAATATTTAAAGTTAACCTTTCAGTGTCAAAAGTTTTGCTATTGGTGTAATGGACATTTGGATGATTTCCAGAAAGTTTCTTTAATGTTTAAGAAAAAAGTCTTGTATTATAAAAATCAGTAAAACGACTTCTTTGTTAAAGTCTGCAGTGTAAAAAAAATTTTAAAGTAAAGAAATAAGAAATTTAATTACATAACTGACAATGTACTACTTCTACAGCAAGATTATTTACATCTGTAAAATAAGATTAAATTAACAATAGTTAATAGGATGTAACGAACGCATTTACAACTTTTACAATGTGTTTGTACTCATATCAGTATATCAAAAGACAAAAGCTATGATAAAATTATTCAGAATTCGGTTTGTGTTACTTATGTAGATTTTGTACCTTTTGAATTTGATAATAATAATAATAATAATAATAATAATAATAATAATAATAATAATAATAATAATAATAATAATAATAATAATAATAATAATACAGAAAGGCTGCAGAAGGAAGTGTAGGGGCGCAAAAGACCAGCTCCTCATAGACAAAATGGTAATGAAGAACAGTAGGAGAAGGAAAACCAACCTAAGCATGGCATGGATAGACTATAAGAAAGCCTTCGACATGATACCACACACATGGCTAATAGAATGCCTGAAAATATATGGGGCAGAGGAAAATACCATCAGCTTCCTCAAAAATACAATGCGCAACTGGAATACAATACTTACAAGCTCTGGAATAAGACTAGCAGAGGTTAATATCAGGAGAGGGATCTTCCAGGGCGACTCACTATCCCCACTACTCTTCGTAGTAGCCATGATTCCCATGACAAAAATACTACAGAAGATGGATGCCGGGTACCAACTCAAGAAAAGAGGCAACAGAATCAACCATCTGATGTTCAGGACGACATCAAGCTGTGTGTAAGAGCATCAAGGAAATAGATACCCTAATCCAGACTGTAAGGATTGTATCTGGGGACATTAGGATGAGTTTGGAATAGAAAAATGCGCCTTAGTCAACATACAAAAAGGCAAAGTAACGAGAAACTGAAGGGATAAAGCTACCAGATGGGAGCAACATCAAACACATAGATGAGACAGGATACAAATACCTGGGAATAATGGAAGGAGGAGATATAAAACACCAAGAGATGAAGGACACGATCAGGAAAGAATATATGCAGAGACTCAAGGTGATACTCAAGTCAAAACTCAACGCCGGAAATACGATAAAAGCCATAAACACATGGGCAGTGCCAGTAATCAGATACAGCGCAGGAATAGTGGAATGGACGAAGGCAGAACTCCGCAGCATAGATCAGAAAACCAGGAAACATATGACAATACACAAAACACTACACCAAGAGCAAATACGGACAGACTATACATAACACGAAAGGAAGGAGGGAGAGGACTACTAAGTATAGAGGACTGCGTCAACATCGAAAACAGAGCACTGGGGCAATATCTGGAAACCAGTGAAGACGAGTGCTAAATAAAAGAGTGCATGGGAAGAAGGACTAATAAAAAGCAGACGAAGACCCAGAAATATACAGAGACAGGAGAAAGACAGAAAGAACTGAGGACTGGCACAACAAACCAATGCACGGACAATACATGAGACAGACTGAAAGAACTAGCCAGCGATGACAATTGGCAATGGCTACAGAGGGGAGAGCTAAAGAAGGAAACTGAAGGAATGATAACAGCGGCACAAGATCAGGCCCTAAGAACCAGATATGTTCAAAGTACGATAGACGGAAATAACATCTCTCCCATATGTAGGAAGTGCAATACGAAAAGTGAAACCATAAACCACATAGCAAGTGAATGCCCGGCACTTGCACAGAACCAGTACAAAAAGAGGCATGATTCAGTTAGCAAAAGCCCTCCCCACTGGAGCCTGTTGCAAGAAACATCAGCTACCTTGCAGTAATAAGTGGTACGAGCACCAACCTGAAGGAGTGATAGAAGAAAACGATCAGGCAAAGATCCTCTGTTGGGACTATGGTATCAGAACGGATAGGGTGATACGTGCAAACAGACCAGACGTGACGTTGATTGACAAGGTCAAGAAGAAAGTATCACTCATTGATGTCGCAATACCATGGGACACAAGAGTTGAAGAAGAAAGAGAGGGAAAAAATGGATAAGTATCAAGATCTGAAAATAGAAATAAGAAGGTATGGGATATGCCAGTGGAAATCGTACCCATAATCATAGGAGCACTAGGCACGATCCCAAGATCCCTGAAAAGGAATCTAGAAAAACTAGATGCTGAAGTAGCTCCAGGACTCATGCAGAAGATTGTGATCCTAGAAACGGCACACATAGTAAGAAGAGTGATGGACTCCTAAGGAGGCAGGATGCAACCCGGAACCCCACACTATAAATACCACCCAGTCGAATTGGAGGACTGTGATAGAGCAAAAAAAAAAAAAAAAAAAAAAAAAAAAAAAAAAACAATAATAATAATAATAATAATAATAATAATCACTCATTGATGTCGCAATACCACGGGACACCAGAGTTGAAGAGAAAGATCTGAAAATAGAAATAAGAGGGATATGGGATATGCCAGTGGAAATCGTACCCATAATCATAGGAGCACTAGGTACGATCCCAAGATCCCTGAAAAGGTAATCCTAGAAACAAAAACGAGAGGCTTGAAGTAGCTCCCGGACCTCATGCAGAAGAGTGTGATCCTAGAAACGGCGCACATAGTAAGAAAAGTGATGGACTCCTAAGGAGGCAGATGCACCCGGACAACCCCACACTATAAATAACCACCCAGTCGAATTGGAGGACTGTGGTAGAGCAAAAAAAAAAAATAATATAATAATAATAATAATGAACCAAACAAAAACTTCTTTCAGTTTTTCTTCTCAAGAAATTGAAAAAGAAACCCACAAATTCAATTTGTAACTTGTTTACTTGTAAGTATTTACATTTAGTTTACTCCACACTCGAGTACTTTCAGGCCCTTCTGTGGGCCCAGTTCTGCAAGAGATGTTTGGGATGTTTAGCCTGGGTCAAGGCCAGCAGTCTTCTGAACTTCTTCTCGTTGTGCTGTCATTTATACGATGGCTGTTCTGGTTTTCTTGAGAGTTGCCAATCCCTCTTGTCGCTCTGATATCCTGAGCTGATGGTCAATGGGATTCACCCTTGTGGTAAGGGTGTGGTCACCGAAGGTCTGTTGGGCAGGAAACCTAATCTCCAGGTCAGCAGGGTCAATCTTAGCTTCTTTTAATATCAAAGCTCGGCTTATGGGATCTTCTGAGGTAAAACCTTTGTTTCCTTCAATTACTTTGATCTCTCTGATAAGTGCACCTTCTACTACCCTCCTGTGACTAATTGTGTTGCTTTTGTATATAAGCCTACTGTTTTTGAAATCCATCCTATGGTCATTTTCCCAACAATGTCTAGCTATAGCACTCCCCTGAGAGTTAAGCTGTACTGCCCTTCTATGTTCTTGGACTCTAGTCCTTATTCCCCTACCTGATTCCCCTACATATCTGTCTCCACAATTATTGCAATAATTGTGGAGACAGATATGTAGGGGAATCAGGTAGGGGAATAAGGACTAGAGTCCAAGAACATAGAAGGGCAGTACAGCTTAACTCTCAGGGGAGTGCTATAGCTAGACATTGTTGGGAAAATGACCATAGGATGGATTTCAAAAACAGTAGGCTTATATACAAAAGCAACACAATTAGTCACAGGAGGGTAGTAGAAGGTGCACTTATCAGAGAGATCAAAGTAATTGAAGGAAACAAAGGTTTTACCTCAGAAGATCCCATAAGCCGAGCTTTGATATTAAAAGAAGCTAAGATTGACCCTGCTGACCTGGAGATTAGGTTTCCTGCCCAACAGACTTTCGGTGACCACACCCTTACCACAAGGGTGAATCCCATTGACCATCAGCTCAGGATATCAGAGCGACAAGAGGGGATTGGCAACTCTCAAGAAAACCAGAACAGCCATCGCATAAATGACAGCACAACGAGAAGAAGTTCCAGAAGACTGCTGGGCCTTGACCCAGGCTAACATCCCAAACATCTCTTGAGAATGGGCCACAGAAGGGCCTGAAAGTACTCGAGTGTGGCGTAAAACTAAATGTAAATACTTACAAGTAAACAAGTTACAAATTGAATTTGTGGGTTTCTTTTTCAATAATAATAATAACAAATAAAGACAAGAGTAAGGGAAATATAGCCAGTAACTACAGGCCTATCACCTGCCTACCAATAATGTGGAAGTTACTAACAGGTATCATCAGTGAAAGGCTATACAACTACCTAGAGGAGACAAACACCATCCCCCACCAACAGAAAGGCTGCAGAAGGAAGTATAGGGGCACAAAAGACCAGCTCCTCATAGACAAAATGGTAATGAAGAACAGTAGGAGCAGGAAAACCAACCTAAGCATGGCATGGATAGACTATAAGAAAGTCTTCGACATGATACCACACACATGGCTAATAGAATGCCTGAAAATATATGGGGCAGAGGAAAATACCATCAGCTTCCTCAAAAATACAATGCGCAACTGGAATACAATACTTACAAGCTCTGGAATAAGACTAGCAGAGGTTAATATCACGAGAGGGATCTTCCAGGGAGACTCAATGTCCCCACTACTCTTCGTAGTAGCCATGATTCCCATGACAAAAGTACTACAGAAGATGGATGCCGGGTACCAACTCAAGAAAAGAGGCAACAGAATTAACCATCTGATGTTCATGGACGACATCAAGCTGTATGGTAAGAGCATCAAGGAAATAGATACCCTAATCCAGACTGTAAGGATTGTATCTGGGGATATCAGGATGGAGTTTGGAATAGAAAACTGCGCATTAGTCAACATACAAAAGGGCAAAGTAACAAGAACTGAAGGGATAAAGCTAACAGATGGGAGCAACATCAAACACATAGATGAGACTGGATACAAATACCTGGGAATAATGGAAGGAGGGGATATAAAACACCAAGAGATGAAGGACACGATCAGGAAAGAATATATGCAGAGACTCAAGGCGATACTCAAGTCAAAACTCAACGCCGGAAATATAATAAAAGCCATAAACACATGGGCAGTGCCAGTAATCAGATACAGCGCTGGAATAGTGGAATGGACGAAGGCAGAACTCTGCAGCATAGATCAGAAAACCAGGAAACATATGACAATACTCAAAGCACTACACCCAAGAGCAAATACGGACAGACTATACATAACACGAAAGGAAGGAGGGAGAGGACTACTAAGCATAGAGGACTGAGTCAACATCGAGAACAGAGCACTGGGGCAATATCTGAAAACCAGTGAAGACGAGTGGCTAAAGAGTGCATGGGAAGAAGGACTAATAAAAGTAGACTAGGACTCAGAAATATACAGAGACAGGAGAATGACAAACAGAACAGAGGACTGGCACAACAAACCAATGCACGGACAATACATGAGACAGACTAAAGAACTAGCCAGCGATGACACGTGGCAATGGCTACAGAGGGGAGAGCTAAAGAAGGAAACTGAAGGAATGATAACAGTGGCACAAGATCAGGCCCTAAGAACCAAATATGTTCAAAGAACGATAGACGGAAATAACATCTCTCCCATATGTAGGAAGTGCAATACGAAAAATGAAACCATAAATCACATATCAAGCTAATGTCCGGCACTTGCACAGAACCAGTACAAAAAGAGGCATGATTCAGTGGCAAAAACCCTCCACTGGAGCCTGAGCAAGAAACATCAGCTACCTTGCAGTAATAAGTGGTACGAACACCAACCTGAAGGAGTGATAGAAAACGATCAGGCAAAGATCCTCTGGGACTATGGTATCAGAACAGATAGGGTGATACGTGCAAATAGACCAGACGTGACGTTGATTGATAAAGTCAAGTGAAAGTATCACTCATTGATGTCGCAATACCATGGGACACCAGAGTTGAAGAGAAAGAGAGGGAAAAAAAGGATAAGTATCAAGACCTGAAAATAGAAATAAGAAGGATATGGGATATGCCAGTGGAAATTGTATCCATAATCATAGGAAAACTAGGCACTATCCCAAGATCCCTGAAAAGGCTGAAGTAGCTCCAGGACTCATGCAGAAGAGTGTGATCCTAGAAACGGCGCACATAGCAAGAAAAGTGATGGACTCCTAAGGAGCAGGATGCAACCCGGAACCCCACACTATAAATACCACCCAGTCGAATTGGAGGACTGTGATAGAGCAAAAAAAAATAAATAAATAATAATATAATAATAATAATAATAATAACTAACAATAATAAAAGTAACCCAATGAAAATATTTTTGCTGATATCCTAGAAAAATTTTAAGTGGCGATCAAATAATAATAATAATAATAATAATAATAATAATAATAATAATAATAATAATAATAATAATAATAATAATAAAAGTAACCTAATGTAAATATTTTTGCTGAGATCCCAGAGAAATTAAGTGGCAGAATCAAACAACAACAACAACAACAACAACAACAACAACAATAATAATAATAATAATAATAATAATGATAATAATAATAATAATAATACACAAGAAGAAAGTATCACTCATTGATGTCGCAATACCATGGGACACCAGAGTTGAAGAGAAAGAGAGGGAAAAAAAGGATAAGTATCAAGACCTGAAAATAGAAATAAGAAGGATATGGGATATGCCAGTGGAAATTGTATCCATAATCATAGGAAAACTAGGCACTATCCCAAGATCCCTGAAAAGGCTGAAGTAGCTCCAGGACTCATGCAGAAGAGTGTGATCCTAGAAACGGCACACATAATAAGAAAAGTGATGGACACCTAAGGAGGCAGGATGCAACCCGGAACCCCACACTATAAATACTACCCAGTCGGATTGGAGGACTGTGATAGACCCAAAAAAAACCCAATTAATAATAATAATAATAATAATAATAATAATAATAATAATAATAATAATAATAATAATAATAATAATAATAATAACCTACTGACAATATTTATGCTGATATCCCAGAAAACTGCAGTGGAAGACAGGGTAAACTATACTATTTCAGATTTCGCCGGGTTTAACAGAAAACTGGAATTCGGGGGTGAAAGAAAGAGTCAGGACGAAAAATCTCCGGGTTAAGACCGCCCTTCTCCGTTACTTCACAGCGAAAAAAAAGCCCATCGCAAAATAAAGTTATATTTTTATAAAGAGCCTACAATCCTTGATAAAATGTTGAATAATTCTTTTGAAGTTTTCTTATAATCTTGTTTTTTATTATTATTATTATTATTATTATTATTATTATTATTATCATTTCCGGAGGTATTCATGAAAGGGAAAGATTGCTTGTTTAATAATAATAATAATAATAATAATAATAATAATAATAATAATAATAATAATAATAATAATGTTGACAAAATATACCTGTTTCCACGGCATTTAAATTTTATATAGTCTTCTGTATATTGAGAAGACTACACAAATTAAATACCGTGGAAACCTATATAAATTTTAACGCTACTGCCCTCAATGAAGGTCTCCTGCATAATAATAATAATAATAATAATAATAATAATAATAATAATAATAATATAATAATAATAATAATAATAATAATAATAATAATAATAATAATAATAATAATAATAATAATAATGATGAACATTTGCGATAACATGGACGTAATAATGCTGTTTTGGATTTCGTCCCTACAAAAGAAAAATCTCACGTAATTATGGGATGTGTATAAAATATATTTTTGAATATAATAGCGTTAATAACTTTTAATGGCAATACCTATTAATCAAAATCTAAACAAGCAACCGACTCCCCCAGTGTGGCCCTGTTTTGAACTATAAATGCATGGTGTACGAGGACACATACTTTTGAATTCTCGCCCCCTGCCATATTAAGCCGATTCCTTAGGACCTAAATAGATGATGTTTTCATTCATATTATACTTGTGGAGGCTTAGGGTTTTGAGCTTCCAGTTCAGTTTGTTAACGATCAGGATTTAGCTTCTTCGTAAGAAAGCTGTAAATATGACTGCCTAATAAGCGTCATACAAATAGTAATTAAAACTAAAGAGTTCGGAGTAAAAGATTTCGACGCGTTCATGCAAATTCATAGTTTACATTGGTAGTTTATAAGCAAATTCGTCTAGTATACTTGCAAATTGGACATTTTTAATCCTGGCATTTGAACGACCCCTGAGAAGTAGTCTCAATTGTATTAACCATTCATAGGGTATAATTTCAAATTTTCCATATGCACGTACAGCAGACGAATTAGGTAATAAACTACCGATATAAATCATAAACGTACATGAACGGTGTCCAAATGGTTTTTATTTTAATTATTATTTGCGCTTTCTCTTTTACAGCTTTCTTACGGTGTCGAGATTCTTTATTCATCTCTTCTCTTTCGTTTTCATTGCTATTTTTGACAGCGTTTTTCCACTGACATCATGATACATCTTATTTTAAACTCCTCGTATGGTACGACGGTGAACGCGTACAGACGGAAGGAAACACACTTGGACCCATTTCCAATTCCTATATCGAAATTTCTCTTTTAAAAACTCCAAATATTTTCGATTCATCCTCTTTCCAGTATAATAAAAACGACCAAAGTCCATGATTAAGAAACTGGATGATGTACGCGTAACCTCCCATTTTGAAATCCCCCCACCCCCCGCCCCGCCCCGCCCCCTTGCAAAAGCAGATCATCATCTTCTCTGGACATCACGCTACATCCAGCACATCTTCCAGACATCCATTCACGAATATTTGATATAATTACCGGTCTGCCTAATAAATCACAATGTCGGAGAGACGAGAGACATTACTGAACGTGCCGGTCTTCTCTCTCTTTCGACACCAGTTGTAGTACAGACGGCTTGTCGCATGAATTAATATCGAAAAGGAAAACTGGATTACAAAAAAAAAAATGTTAAAAAATAAAGAGGTCCTTTTCCTTCTTCTTCTTCTTCTTCTTCTTCGACCTCATATCGAAAAGGAGGTCGAGGAATAGAATCTGTATATATAGAGACGATTCACAGACTCCAGCATCGCATTCGACCGAGTGATACGAACGAAATGAATTCGGTTTGTACACTGGGATTATATTATTATTATAATATTCTTCACTCTAAGATACTTTACTTGACTGAAGCCAGTTTAACAATTCCTTGAAAGATTTGCTGATATAAAATTTAGGATATATATTTTATATGTATATATATATGTATATATATAATATATATATATATATATATATATATATATATATATATATATATGTAAAACTAACCTGTCCCCATATTATCTCTAATAAACAAGAACGCAAATACAATGCACACGAACATTGCAATTGGTAAAATCCAAGCCCCTTTCAATATTTAACAAAGTTACATTTTCAAATTCTTGCACAGCCTTCTAAAGTTAATACTAAGTTAGTAAACAAAGTTACATTTTCAAATTCTTGCACAAAAGCCTTCTAAAGTTTATACTAAGTTATCTGTCCAATAACTAATATTTTTCCCACTTGTTATTCAACAAGCCACAACTGCCATTAGACTGCTTTCAAACCATCTTCATATTTTATAACCTGCAGAAAGTAGTGTTGTTTCATTTTTTATAACTGGCAGAAAGTAGTGTTGTTTCATTTTTTATAACCGGCAGAAAGTAGTGTTGTTTCCTTTTTTATAATTCGCAGAACGTCGGCAGAAAGTAATGTTTCATTCTTATAACCCGCAAAAAGTAGTGTTGTTTCATTTTTTATAACCCGCAGAAAGTAGTGTTGTGCCTCTCAGCTGCTTTGGCCGCAGTCTACGCCGATGGCTACGACTCCCACGCCCCCTCCTCCTCCGGGTTCGCTGGCTCCGAGTCCCGAATCTCCCAGTCCCGCGCCTCCTTCGGCGGGGGAGGAGGAGGAGGAGCAGGAGCAGGAGCCTTCAAGGCCGGGCCCGTGGTGCCAATCGTAGCCGACGACCGTCAGGCACCTGACGCCAGCGGCGCCTACAGCTTCAACTTCGAGACCGGGGATGGAGTGAGCCGTCAGGAGCAGGGATCCCCACAGGGGCCCTCCGGAGCTGTTGCCCAGACCGGCGGATGGTCGTAAGTCCTTTTCTTTCAAACAAATGACAGGCCACTTTTATCTTCAGGTTGTAATTGTAAATATTCCCATATGCACTTACAGTATGTATACTACGCCATTTACCATGCGTTCAAAGCTTTCATTCATTTTGATTTTTAAAATATAAAATTTTCTATCCACAGCAATTCAATCTCTATATTGTGCATTTTAATGGGTAATATGTCCATTTTCATCAATTTTACCATATGTTCAAAGCTTTCCTTCGTTTCGATTTTTAAATATTATACAATTTTCTATCCACACAGCAATTCAATCTCTATATTAAGCATTTTAATGGGTAATATGCCCTTTTCATCAATTTCACAGTCCAGCAAACGTACCGTCAATGGTAGAACTCAATGGTTGGGCAGTGATGAACATTCTTTAATCTAAACTTCTTCCAGGCTAATAATCACGTTTATCCTTCCATAAATCACTCCTAACTGACTTATGCTACGGCACTTTTCAAGATCTGACAGCAAAACGAAACTGTGGTAAACTAGGCAACTATTTACTCGTCCTTACTTTATTTATATATAATAAGGACAATAAATTTGGCAATGCTTTTGCTCCTTAAACCTTCCACTGGTTAAGTAATTATGTCACAGGTGTTTATTGAGCTAATGGTGCAATTTCCTACAAATCCTACGACAGGGTTATTGAAGTTTATCCACCCTGTAGGGTGGTTGTGCCGTCAGTGGACCTCGTGCGGTGCACTGTAGGCATTACTTAAGGTTCTTTGCAGCGTGCCT
>NC_087212.1:3021876-3051876 GCF_015104395.2 Macrobrachium nipponense
GAAAGAGAGAGAGAGAGAGTGGGGGGTGGGCGTGTTGACAGAACTGAAAAAAGGCACCGTTCTGAGTCCGAACGATGGAAAGGGATCCACTATCTATATAAAAGGTGCTATAGGGCATCGCCACATCGCATTCGACTTGTGCGCCGTTCAGCGACATGTACTCGGTTTGTGAAGTGCTTAATTTGCTTTGGGAAACTGATAAATAGCTTGGTCTAAGATTAACTTGGATTCATAGCTCTTTGCTTCGATTATACACACATTTTACACTCATTATACATATATATATTATATATAATATTATAAATATATATTATTATATATATCTACTATATATATATTATATATATTAAAACATATATATATATACTAAATGCAGAGACGAATTAAGACAAAGGTTGCTAAACTGCGTTTCCGAGGATGAACATCTGTGCAAAGAACTTCTGTCACATTTGTCACACGAACCTACGCCAGAAGGCTTATTTATAAGCAGCATGTCAAACTCCTATACACGTAGAGTATTTCATCTCTTACCTTGCCAGCATTATCGAGCTTCCTAGATATATTCTACATATATATATATACAGTATACTCTGCATGTCTGCTGTATGTACACTCACACATTCATCATACACCCTTTCGACTTATAAGTGACAGAGCGTTTTACAATTATAGTTCGTAGTAACCCTTTTGATTATGAAGTAGTGACCAATTTCCTGCGCTTTGGAGTAACATCTGAATTCAGTGTGCATTTACTTTTAAATTATGTTGAGTGAAAGAAAACATCTCATTTTTAATGCACCTGAAACAAGAAAAATGATGAAATGTAATTCTGATTTTATCTAATTCGTTGCGAGAATTACTCTCACAACAACAACAACAACTGCTGATATTTACATCTTGAAAAAAATAATTGCCACTGCCATATACTCGTACTTCGTAAACAAGCCACATAAACATTCAATTGTGTACGTCGATTTTAATGCGGTTGTATATATGTAGTGCATATTAGGTACGTATGTATATATATATATATATATATATATATATATATATATATATATATATATATATATATATAATATATATGTGTGTGTGTGTGTGTGTGTGTGTGTGTGTGCGTGTGTAAAGTATAATCTAAAACTTCTCTTAACTCTCATACTCAACTACCAAGCAAAAAATGACAGCACGCACACGATTAAGCATATGAATATCTTGTATAATCACCCCCCAAAAAATAATAATATACACTAACAAAGCCTCATTCTGCCCACAGACACTAAGCCTAATCTTCCTGGCGGCCTTGGCATCCGGTGAACCAGATGGTTATGGCTCCCACTCCCATCGGCACCACTTCGGAGGTGGAGCTTGGTGGCGGCGGCATTGGAGGGAGGTGGTGCCTTCGGCATCGGCCAACCCGTATGCCAATCCTGGTCGACAATCGCCAAGAACCCGACGCCTCGGGGTCCTACAGCTTCGTCTACGAGACCGGTGATGGCATCAGTCGTCAGGAGCAAGGGGCCCCACAGGGGGTGACCGGCGCTGTGGCCCAGCAGGGGGGGTGGTCGTGAGTGTCATTGGTCTCTTTAACTCTCTTTTCTTTTGGCTGGAAGTGGATCAGAGCCTCTCAGGCCAATATGTTAGATAGTGGTATGTTTTTTTTTTATTCTTCTTAGAATGATAATACCTATTTTTGTTCAGTATTTAATGGAGGTCAGTTTGTTTACATATGTATAATGGAGGTCAATTTGTTTATGTATGTATAATGGAGGTCAATTTGTTATGTATGTATATGGAGTCAATTTGTATATATATATATATATATATTATATATATATACATATATATATATATATATATATATATATAATATATATATATATATATATATATATATATAATATATACATATTTATCAGGGTGGGAGGTTAGCTTGTTCATATACGTATGTATATACCTGATCTTGTGATACAGTTTAGTTTACAGAAACATACAAATAACAATACGTATTTTTTCGGTATTTAAAGTAGATTAGGGATTTCTTTTTATATTGGACCTTATTTTTTTAGCTTAGTTTACAGAAATCTTAGAAAAACGATATTTTTATTTTCAAGCTTAGTTTACAGATATTTTAGAAAAACTATTTTTTTTCAGTATTTAATTGGGTAAGGCATGTCAGTCTTTTTTTTATATCCAACTAAAACACCACCAAAGAAACGGCAAGATCCGACCTCCAGCTTATTCAGGGCGCGTGCTAAAGTCCGATGGTCAAATATCGCATGGTTTCCCCAATTCACAAAGAAAATTAAAATACATTTTCATTCTAATAAATAAATCATAAAGATATCTTTCCTAAAATTCTTTGTATCTTTAACTCAAGCGAAACACCTTTTTCAGACCTTTTTTTAGGCTTTGCCATAGGGGTTTCCTAACCCCCCAACAAGAACAACAACAACGAAGTAGTTTGTAGGCTTACTCCCCGAGCAAGCGAAAACACTCATCTCTTTCGCTCACCCCAACAGATTCACCCTCCGGACGGCACCCTCCCCCAGCTGCGTTCAACTTCATCGCAGTACGAAAAATGATTCCGGGTGGAGTCCGACCTCCTCCTACACCGCCGACTCCTCTGCCGCACGCCATTGCGCAGATCGAAAAAGCCCGCCTGGAGGACGCCGCTGCTGCAGCCTCAGGGAATCGAGACTTCTTTGCTTCGCCTTCTTCGACAGCTTCCCAGTTCTCTCGCCGTCTAGTCAGTATGGCCTTCCATCGGCTTCAAGTTCCCCATTTCTCCAGACCATCTGGTTCATTTGGTGCTGGTGCATCTTCTCATTTCTCCAGACCATCCAGCCCCTTTGCTGCTGCATCGTCTCCTGCTTCTCAATTCTCCAGACCATCTAGACCATCCACCAACTATGGAGTTCCATCAGCAGCCCCAGCGTCTCCATTTGGAGCTGCCTCATCCATTGCTTCATCATTCTCCAGACCAGCTAGACCATCCACTAGCTATGGAGTTCCATCAGCCCAAGCGTCTCCATTGGAGCTGCCTCATCTTTTGCTCCATCATTCTCCAGACCAGCTGACATCCAACAACTATGGAGTCCATCAGCCCCACGTCTCCATTTGGAGCTGCCTCATCCATTGCTCCATCATTCTCCAGACCAGCTAGACATCAAAACCCATTATGGGCTTCCATCAGCATCATCTCAATCTCAATAGGCATGTATCTAACCCATCAGTGCTGCCTCAGCCCCATCTCCATTTCAATTTTCTCCAGACCATCCAGAACCATCACCCAATATGTCTTCCATCGCATCATCTCATTTCAATGGCTTTCTAACCACTTCGGTCTGCCTCCCCATCCCCATCATCCACATTTCTCCAACCATCCAGACCATCAACCCAATACGGGGCTTCCATCTAGACATTTCTAAGGTTAATACTACTAAAATAACTTGATGATCCATATCTTACGATAAGTTCAATTTTCACTTCAGGTATTTTATTACTTATATATTTTTATTCTTTGATAAAGTCAAGACCACAACTCAGTCGGTACTTTGTTGCTCATGATGTTCAACAAATACTTATAATTTCCTGTTATAAAGGTCAATATTTTGTACGGGTTGAACAAATGAACTTTAGCACAAAAGTTTACAAGGACGTTTTTTTCATACCAACTTATACCTAAAATGTTACCTTTAAGAAAATGAAAATACTTGGAATGGCATATTTTTTCGACACGAAAAAATGTCACAAAGTATGGTTTCTTGTGTCTGAGATCGAAGTCAAAACTCACAAGCCTAATAGCATAGCATCTGGAAACATCTGACGGACAAGCTATTTGAACAGTGGCTTTCAGAATATCCACTATCTACAAAGAGCAGTTTGTGCAGTATGTTTTCAATGCCCACTATAATCAATTCTGCCCTAAAATAATCTCCAAAAAATTGATGCATTTTCATAATATTTCTACAATTATGCATTTTTTTCAATAAATTATTTTACAAACACAGGGAAATTCGTATTGAACAGAAAAAAAGTAATGACTAAAATTTAAAATATACCAATTCCATCTACATCTATATTTTACGAGAAAACTCCAAAAAGATAATAACTGTTTCCATTCAAAATGGAACAAAACTTCCCATTACTATAAATAAATTGGATGATTTTACATATAAAGTCATCACAGATGAAATATCTAATCAACATGTTATTTAAAATGATTTATGGAGTTCTTGGCAGTCATTGCTCTTTGCTTTTGGGGTACAGCAGCCGAAATTGTGACCAGATCTATATTAATTAAAAGTCGTCTCTATAAAAGGATCTGATGTAAAACCTGATTAATATAAAAGGATATTACATGAAGTTACTAAAGAGACTGAAAGTACTCGATGAAAAATGTTTGTAATAATCAATCACTACACCGGTAAGGCGACAACCTTTGAAAACAAAAATAAATACTGAACATTCTAAAATGGTTAGAGGGTTATATAAAAAATCAAATTAGGTAATATTTGCTGAACATTCGCTATCATATGAAAAATAATCGAAAATCAATTTGTTTAATGTGCTTAATTTACAAAATTAGAACATTCCAAACCATCAGGATTCCCACTACTTTTCTGTAACTCAAAATTTTGAATGCATTATCTTATATCTAAAATTCCTCTGATTTAATTCATCTCACTGTTCACAGTTCTTCTATGTACCGTTACGATATACAGGTCTGCAAGTTCAGTTAAGCCTGAAATCACACGAAAATTAATCTGTTCATTAAAATGGATATTAGAGTTAAAACTCTGACATAATTGATCTCACCTTTCATTGTTAATCTATAATGATACGATTTAGCCAATCTGCAGGTTCAGTTCAGTTGAACTCACAATATAATGGGTTAATTAAAATAAATATTAGAGTTGAAGTTGACTTAAATTATCTCACTTTTCATTGTCTTTCTATTGAACGTTACGATATAACAAGTCCGCAGGTTTAGCTCAGAACTCACACGAAAATGAATTATAATTGAAAACAGCGTTCGATGAAAAAAAAAAAAAAAGGGTGTTGACTGCGCATGCCCCGAGGGCACAATGCCCAACTTCCCTCCCACTGCACTGACAGCTTTCATTTCCGTGACCTTTTTTGTGACCTTTTTTTAACCTTTGTTTAGGGAATGCTTCCACTGACTTATTCAGCATGTAATTCTGACAATTTCAATTGTTTGTTTTCCCTTCCCCTTTTTTCATTATTATTTCTTTTCATTGTAGCGACTCAAAAAAAAAAAAAAGTTTCTCTTTGTTCCAACAGTTCGTTTGACTTAATTAATGGCTGTCTGTTTCCTCTGTTGGAAAAAATGATTACGGTAAGAGTGAAAACAATGGCCACTTTCTCAGGTTAACTAATCTTTATCAAAGTAAAATCTATACAAACTAAATTCTTTCATCTTTCATGAACAATAACGACATACACACACACACACACACACACACATATATATATATATATATATATATATATATATATATATATATATATATATATATATATATATTTCAAATAAATATCAACTTAAGGCACAACCTGACATAAATGGGCGACAAACAATGAGTCATTAAACCAACACCCAGACCTCCCCCTTTTTATCTTTTTCTGCCAGAATCTCACCTTCGATTCGAGTCAAAAACTAACCCCGACTTCGATGCAGATTTCACGCGAGCTGGTTCTCCTTGTCACCGAATATTCTCAGTAATAAGTTTCTTCCTTTTTTGAGCTAGTGCTAATCACACCATGATTCCCGTTCGAACAACTTTTTCCCTGTTGGTGGTGACACTTTCGAAAATAACTTCTGGACGAGAAGGGGCTTTGCGGTTATGACATTACGAGAGTACACGACACTTTACTTGAATTGTCGAACCAATTTAACCCATTTCTCCATCAAACGAAATAATATTGAAAAGGAAAAACTACTACACTCATTCGATATAGGTAAAATTTATTCAATTGATTAGGTATTAATAAAAAATTTCGTACAAATAACGCTTGTCAGAATACCAGCCGCAAATCGCCTAATTCGTAGAATACAAATATTCTTGACCAAGGTAATTATTTCATTCTTACTGAGGAAATACTGATATATATATATATATATATATATATATATATATATTATATATATATAATATATATATATATATATATGTATATATATATATATATATATATATATATATAATTTATATATTCTAATTACGACAATTACGTTAATTACTTTACCAGACACAGTAATCTTATGTTAATCCTTTAGCCAGTTCAAAATAGCGACAATTTTATTTAATGCTTTTAAAAAAACTCCACTGGAATATATTCGTTACACAATGCAAACAAAAAATAAAAGTACGTTTATATCTAAACACTCATACGTTACATTACCATCGAGTATACACTTCCCAATACCGTTTGTACATAAAAAAAAAAAAAAAACAAAAAAAAAAAACAGAAAAAACAGGGAAAAAAGGATAAGCAAGCGATGACAGCCTAAGTATAGGCAAGGCAAACTCACAATTCGTAACATTTAACTTATATACACACACTCATAATATATATATATATATATATATATATATATATATATATATATATATATATATATATATATGTGTGTGTGTGTGTGTGTGTGTGTGTGTGTGTGTGTATGTATGTATTAGATCGTTTGAGTTTTTTATATGATGATACTTATTATACCTTAATGATTTTATAAAATACAAATAATACAAATATCCATCAAGACAAACTACATCAAAAAGAACTTAATATTTCCCTATTTGAAAAAGAGGGATATAAATGACGAATTTCAACTAGTGTAAAACAAAACTTAAAACTTTGGTCATTAGAATACAACAGAATTTGCGAGAAAATGAGCATGAAGGAATATGCAGTGTATAATTTGCGTTTCGAATTGCAGCAATAATTACATGAGACGGAGTTCAAATATTTTTTGTTCCCCGAGAACGCAAGATGGAAAAACAAATGATGATGTCAGAAAAGATTTGACCTAACGAAAAATAAGCGAATTAGTACAAATATTATATATATATATATATATATATATATATATATATATATATATATATATATATATATATATATATATACATATATGTGTGTATACATAAACTTTATATGATATATATATATATATATATATATATATATATATATATATATATATATATATAAAGATATATCCACGAAGGAAAATAAATAAAAAAAATGGCCCCAGAGAAAGCAACAACATAATATATAAAATTCCATGTATGGATTGTCCCCTCATTTCATCTCGGACAGTCTAGCAAGGGCCTAGAAGTAAGGCTAAGCCAGCATAATATTCTGTAAAAACTGGGCAAACATCTAATGCAATATTCATTCATTTAAGTGAAAACAACCACCGAATAAATTGGGTTGGTAGTTCAGTAATTGCAAGGTCAAGAGAATGTCTTATCACGAAATCTTTAGAATCTGTTTTAATACAACTTACTTTTTCATTGTAATTTCAATGTTAGTCGTGGCTTTCATTTAGACCTTGTATTTGTAAACTGTTTAAGAATGACCTCAAAGATATAATTACAGACTTAAATAAAAATTAGTTGCCTTAGAGTTATCTTCGTTGTAATGTATGTCTGACATGTATTGTGAATATGTACTGTGAACATGGTTTTGTTTACCAAAGTTCTGAATAGCGTGTCACCTATAATCCTTTAATTGTCTTGTCCTTGTATCTGAGATGAATTGTCTTTAAACTTTTAATTGTTTGGGAATGTTACTCATCTTCCAGGTGTGTCGGATTCTAGGTACTAATCTCTTTATAATCCCTATCTGTCAGTTTATACGAATCTTCTTGTACTGTCTTTTTCCTCATGTATGTCAGTTTTCTGCTTAGTAAAGGAACGTTTAACGTCGAAAGGTCTCGCAGGTACTCCTTCGTTTATTTTTCCTTCGTGGCAGATATCCTTACCTATGGATTTATCTCGCGTTCCTAACTTTCGTAATTCAGATTTGTTATAAACACACACACACACATATATATATATATATATATATATACTATATATATTGTATATATATATATATATATATATATATATATATATATCTATATATATATATATATATATAAATATATCTCTTATCTACATGTTTATACTAAGAAATCACGAAAGTATGCACGTGATTTTGTTCATTAGCTGAAGCCACTGGAAAATTCAGTATGAAACGATAGAGTGCCAAGTCTTTTCGTGTATTCCTAAACACACAAAAGTAGTTGACACCCTGTCGTTTCATTCTGAACTTTCCCAGTGCCGTCAACTAATTATATATATATATTATATATTATATATATATATATATATATATATATATATATATATATGTATATATATATATATATATATATATATATATATATATATATATATGCATATATATATATATTAGGGCTTGTGCCTTGTATGATAGGGCGCCCTATGAGGTAATGTTAGACTTGCGATAATCTATACGCTAAGTCGGTTGGTATTGCACTTCCATCTTCAATGGAGTGTCTGGGGTTTTGTAGATCACTTACGAAGTCGTATTATCTTTACGACGACGTGTTAAACTCATGGTTTCGGTGAGGTTCTTGTAGAAAACACTAAGTATAAAAAATTATATATTCTTCTGAAGTTTTACATGGTGAAGATCAGGTATGATTGTACAAGTCTTCTAATAACGATAGCTTGATCGCTTCTGCCAATGATGATGGCTAATCCTATTCCTCTACATGATAAAGCTTAGGTAAAGAGGTAAAGGTCTTCTAATGACGATAGCTAACTCTCTTCTGCCTGTCTACCATCTCTGTTACAAGTTATGAAGAACAGACAGTAGTTCGAACATATGAACATACTATCAGATGACAGTTACATTACGAACAACACAATCAAATGAGACACGCTACAGATCACGTAGGCGGTAGTTGTCTCAAGCAGGGAGCTTGGACTAATGTTTATAAACAATTGAATGACTACAGGTGACGGCATGTTATCTTAGCCTACTTTTATTGTATACGTCATCTTTAGCGTCTCTAGTCTGATCACATTCCTGCAAGCAATCTGGTTGACCTCTTTAGTTTTAGACTTTTATATATATGGACTAACATTCCATATTTTTATTATGTAAACACTTACATATATATATATATATATATATATATATATATATATATATATATATATATATATAGACATATAAATGAATAACTTGATCACGAAATATATAAAACGTGATGCTTGTCTATATAATGGTGATGCCACAGAGGAGTAAAGGATCGTGTAGACCGAAAGATCTCGGCAATTCTCGCCTTTTCATTTTCCTCCATGGCATCACCTTTATTTAGACTTATAGATAGATGGATAGATATATAATACTGTATTTCGATTATGCAAGACACTAGATCTAGTCTTCTTAAATCAAAACAAGAATTATTTTATATATTGTTCATTCACAGGGTTGGAATATGTCTCTCCAATATTAGAAATCCTAGAAAAAACATTAACGACATAATGCTTAACTTCCATGGTTTACAGAATTTTAGTTTTAGATTGTAAAAATATTAGTCTAAAATGAAATGCATTACTACCCTAATACTATTGTTCTTGCTACTTGATACATCTTTATCCATTTATGTATTTATTGATTTCTTTCTTTTTTAATAAGTCATATCTGTTCTTTCTGTATTTTCCATTATTTCCTCTTCTTGCTAATGAACACCATATTGTTTGGAAGCTTGAATCCCAAGTCAAGGCACCTAGGGACTTGTTCCATATGAATAAGTTCATCTACTGAATAATAATAATAATAATTAAGAAATTCACAGTTTCGTGAAAACAAATTGTTAAAAAATATCCACAATTATGTATTAAAAATATATTTCTATGTAAAAATATAGAACAAATTCTAAATTTTTACATAGAAATATATTTTTAATATATAATTGTGGATATTTTTTAACAACAACAACAACAACAATAATAATAATAATAATAATAATAATAATAATAATAATAATAATAATAATAATAATAATAATAATAATAATAATAATAATAAAGCGCTTGAAAATTCTCTATCTGTTGTTCTGTTGAGACTTGACTGTTGACAAATACCTGGGAAAATTCGGTGGCAAAATAGTTACCAGATTCTTCCACAGATGTAGATGGTTTAATGTCGCTCTATCATACTAATATATTAATGGATATTTTCCACGCATTTTCTTACATTTTCATATGCAATTAGAAATGGATACTTTCCAAGCAATGTCATTAGAAAATAAATGCTTATTGCAGACCTTTGCTTACATCCAATTCGTGGCAGGTCAAAATTTTTCAGAAATAAATATACTTGACAAGTTTTTGTCCAACAGTAAGTGTACATGTAAGTTGTAAACATATATATATATATATATATATTATATATATATATATATATATATATATATATATATATATACTCAATATCAAATTCACTATAACTTGCCAATAACATCCACAAGTTTAATCCTACTTTTTAAGTATAAATTTCTCCAAGAGGATTTAAATTATTACTTGATACTTATATTTGAGATTGTAAAAAGTCAAGTGCATATAAGTCAGAGAATACATATATATATATATATATATATATATATATATATATATATATATATATATATATATATATATATATAAACTTAATGTTGGATAAAAACTAGTGATACAGTTTCTGAAAACGTTTGCCTGACACTATTTGATGTCAGTAAACTTTTGCGTCTGCATAACCTCTTCACCTCACTTCTTGACCAACTTATCAATGCAAGTCCCCTTCCGGGTAGGATTCAAATCCTACCGCTGATGACCTCTACCAAAAAATCTGGTGCAGAAGGAATCCCAGCAATACAAACAACGAATAAGAAACACAATGATAATTTTCCCTTTATTTGCTTTTTTTTTTATATAATTTTCACAATCATTCGCTTCGTAATTAAACAATAAATACAAAAAAGCGCGGGGTGTCATGTCATGTCAGCCAACAATTCATTTCAAAAAGTGTGATATTTTCTTCAAGACACAATTTAAAAATATATCAACTTTATCACAGATCCTGGGGAGGGAGATTCGACCGGGCTATCTTCATCGGAAACTGTATCCTCGGCTGGGGGGAGCTGGTGCCCCGTATTGAGGGCGGCTTCCTCCGGACGCAGCCTCCTGGCGGGCCTTCTCGATCTGGGCGATGGCGTGGGGTGGGAGAGGAGGGGGGGTGGGCAGAAGGGGGGATTCGACGCGGTACCCATTTTCGTCAGCTACGAAGTTGAAGACTCCTGGGGTGCCGTCGGGGAAGGTGAATCTGGAGGAGTGTTTAAGCATGTAAGTAAATCACTTAAACATATAAGTAAATCTAAGTTTACATATAAATAAAAATATTAAGACAATGCACAACTTGCAAGTAGATGAAAGTCATAAGCATTATTCAGAGAGACGTTCACATCCGATAATAAAAATAAAACACAAATTATTCTGTATTTAAAAGCAATTCAGCACAACTAGCTATGGTAACGGAGCATTAAATTAACCACTGCTGAAACCTCTGATATAAGAAGATCAATAATTCGGACAAAGTCGTGATAAAATATCTGAAAAAAAATATTACGAATCAACGTAGTTTCCTATTTGAGAGCAATCCAGCGCGGCCAATTCAAAGACGTCAAAAAGCAGTATACTTACGACCAGTCTCCAAGTCGTCAAAAAGCAGTATATACTTACGACCAGCCTCCCTGGGACACCACGGCGCCCTTGGGACCCCGCCCGGCGCCCTGCTCCTGGCGTCTGATGCCGTTGCCCGTCTCGAAGTTGAAGGAGTACGCTCCGGAGGCGTCGGGTCCCGTGCGGTCGTCGACGAGGATGGGGATCACGGGGCCCCCGCCGCCGCCGAACGAGCCACCGGGGGCGGAGTAGGATGGGCGTGGAGCTCCGTAGCCTTGAGGGGAGGCGCCCACCGCTCCCAAAAACAGGCACACGAGTAGTTGTTTCTGGGAAGGATTAAGGAGAGCGTGGTTTTAAAAGACCTTTTTTTGGGGACGTCGATGACTTGGAATGGATACGAGGCAATTCCTAAACCTACTTCAATAAATAATCTTGATTTCCAACTATTATTATTATATTAATTATTATTATTATTATTATTATTATTATTATTATTATTATTATTATTATTATTATTATTATTATTATTATTATATGAAACCTATTCACACGGAACGAGCCCAAGGGGGCCACTGACTCGAAATTCAAGCTTCCAACGAATGTTGGTTTCAACCTCTCACCGTCGGCCAGGGGGGGGGAGGGGCGCTCTCGCGACGAATGAACAGCATATTTTGGACACTAAAAAACTTAATTGCAAGATTCTACGACCTTAAATACTTCGTTTACTCACTAAAGTTTATATACTAGCATCAAGGTATCTGTCAGCAAAGGTACAGCTAGAGTTAAGCAATTTCATTAGATAAGTGGTAGGATGGATGATATTTAACGCCAATGCCTATGTCAATACCCATACATCGGCGACAAGGTCAGTCAGCACTCATCTTGAAAATTCCAACGCTAATTGTATACATCTGACAGGGAGAGATTAATGTAAAACCCATGTACAACAAATTCCCAAATACATGTGTATAAACGATCTGTCAAAACACACACTATACATATACATAAATGCATATATATATATATATATATATATTATATATATATATATATATATATATATATATATATGTATATGTATATATATATATATATATATATATATATATATATATATATATATATATATATATATACACCCTATCTGTATAAACTAAAACTACAGGGTGTCAATAAACTCCCAGTACCATTACAAACAATAAATACTTATAACGGTACTGGGACTTTATGGACACCCTGTACATTAAGAATCATACTTTTTTTTTTTTCGTTAGCACAAGCAAGCCTGCAGTGTCAGGTATCACTTCGTGCGCATAATAACCAGAGGGAAAAAGTTGCTTTTTCACGGTGCGATAAGCAGCTATAAAGCATTTCACTTCGAAGTCTAAAGCCCAAAAGTACATAAAGGGATGATCAAGAAAGAACATTGTTATATATGACACCTATACAAGATTTACACCCAAGTGGTTTCACGGTGCACGAGTTTTCTCATGACTTGGGTATTCTAATATTTAGAGCACAGATGTTTTCTATATTTCTGTGAATCACAACCGCCATTGAAATATATGGAAAAGCTTTCATGATACGGTTTTTATGAAAACCGAGATTAGTGCTGTTAAAATAAAACTAAACAAGGCGTGATCCGACCTCGAGCTTACAAGGGGCGCGTGCTTAAAATCTAGTCAAATAGAGCGTTGTTTCATGAACGAAAATCAAAATAAATAAGCTACATTTCAACAGAAATAATTTTTCCGTACTGTTTAACATGCACGTTATTTATTTTTTTTACATTTTCACTCTAATAAATAATTCATAAATATCCTATCTTAAAATTCCTGTCTCTTTAACTAAACGCGAAACACCTTTTTCAGATCTTTTTAGGCTTTTCCATAGGCTTTCCTACCCATCCACAACAAGCACAACAACAACAAAGAAGTTTGTAAGCTTACTCCCGAGTAAGCGAAAAAAAAAACAGATTTCATCAGAGCGTACTTATTATGCTTGCCTTTTCTACATCAGAGTAATTCTAAAGTTGACGACATAATTTACCGAATTTTTTATTTCGTTTTATAGTTAAAGTATTCTCCTTTATCAAGACGATGTTACTCAAAATCATCAGTAAGTGTTTCTTCTAATTAAGGTGCTAGAGCATAAACATTAAATTTCTAAAGCTAATCAACAAAGCAAGACAAAAATCGGGGCTTCAAAGCGCCCATACACAAAAACACATTAAAATACCAAGTGGTTAAAAAACTAAGATAAACAGCAATCATAATTATATACCTTTTGGTATGTCAAGGTATAAACCTAAATACAAACAATTATATACCTTTTGATATATTAAAATAAAATCCTAAAAAAAACAATCACAATTATAAACCGTTTTGGTATATCAAGGCAAAACAAAACCTAAAACCAATTACAATTATAGGACCTTTTGGTAAATTAAGGAACAAAAACCTAAAAATACACAATTATATACCTTTTGATGAAATTAAGGCAAAACCCTAAAAATCAATCACATTATAGACCGTTTTGGTATATTAAGGTAAAAACCTAACAATACACAATTAAGGTAAACACCTAAAAGAAATCACAATTATATACCTTTTGGTAAATTAAGGCAAAAACCTAAAAATACACAATTATATACCTTTTGATAAATTAAGGCAAAAACCTAAAATCAATCACAATTATATACCTTTTGGTATATTATGATAAAATCTTAAAATACAGAATTATATACCTTTTAATAAATTAAGGTAAAAACCTAAAAACGATTATATACCTTTTGGTATATTAAGGTAAAAACCTAACTACTCAATTATATAGCTTTTGGTATAAACCCCTACAAACAATCACAATTATATACCTTTTGGTAAATTACGGTAAAAACCTAAAAAGAAAACAATTATACACCAAAAAGGTCAACACCTTAAAAAAAACCTTTCGGGGCATCATACCCCCTCCAGCATCAGCCCATCTCCCGAAGTTTCCTTACCGAATACATGACGAGAAGTGGAGATTGAGTCGAATGTACAGCAATGTCGCTCGCGCTGCCTTATATATACACCAGTTTCCCTCCACTTGTGCTCTCATTACGGGTATACCCCCTCCCCCTCCCCACCCTACCTGACCTCTCCTACTAACCCCCACCTCGGCACTCTTTCGAACTCCACCCACTTCTAACCCACCTCCTCCTAACGCCCCTCTCGATTCTCTTGACCTGTTATACCTCTGACCTCCTTCGCCAAAACTCTGAACTATGATCCAGACGTCTCATTTTTTCCCTCTCCGCTGATGGTAACAATTGCATTTCGATTTTCACGCCATGTCCCGTCCTGAGTAAGCGTAGTTCGTCAATATTTTCCTAGTGAGACCCGGTGGGTTAGTGGGAGCAAGGGTTAGGTTAGGTTAGGAAGTAGGCGAATGTGTCCAACTCTTGAAGGATTTGTTGAATGTTGACCGAATTCAAATATAGGTCCTCACACGAATACAAAAGGAAGCTTTTCAGAGATTTATTATCCTATTAACATAGAAAATAATTATATTTGAACATTGAAATTGATAGAGGAATAGAGCTTTTGAGCCTTTTTTTTTTTTTTTTTTTTTTTTTGTTTTTTTTTTTTTTTTTTTTTTTTTTTGGGGGGGGGGGGGCTTTAAAATGAATGAAGTTCACACGTCACCCAACACACAAGTATATGTGCTTGTGTCCTATCAAAAGGTTCAAGTCATTCTTTTCATGTGAAAGGACTGAATAATACGGCTAAACGAAAACTCATCAAAATCGCACCATTACTGTCACATGGGTTCCAGTGTACTGTTTCTTGCTTAAAAAAAGCTTAAAAACACAGATCTCATGAGGACCATAAATGGGGCATGTCCCAATTCTCGGAGTGTCCTCAAAATGGAGACCCTTTTCATTTTTGCCCGTAAAATCAGCGAATGCATGCTTTAATTTACTTACGTATATTTGAAATAAATGTCAAAATGATAATAGTCTTACGTTCAGTTGCTTGTTCTTTGCCTTGTCTTAAATCATTTTGCTTTTAACTATGATAAAAAATAACCTGAGATAAATGATATTGTAAGCTCGATTACACTATCATTGCAAGCCAACGAACTTATCCAAAACTATAACAAAAGGACAGGACACCATTCTTTTGGTTCCAATCTCCACTGTTTCACAATAACTAAAAGCAATTGCCGCATGTAACCATTATGCCTTTATTCTTTTTCAGTGTCCATCAAGATGCGTGCTGGTGAATATTCTATAAAGACAATCATTACTCCTCTCTCGGGGAACAGGCAACCTAATTTCTTTTGATTAACTGATCGTCGCTTTGTTGTGCTTGCCTGCCGAAGGCTAATAAATACTGTAATGATTCCACAAGGAAAATACTATTTCTTAAATATACGTTAAAATGGGGGCAGTACATCCATCTCTCTCTCTCTCTCTCTCTCTCTCTCTCTCTGAGGAGAAAGGGCTTGTCCGGTTGAAGGAACTGGATTGATAACATCTAGAGATGAAAGATATAAATTATACGAATTAATTACAGCCAGGAATCTCCTTTAAAATGCAATACGAATGGAAAGGTAAAAGATAATCCCATTTACCTTTACTAACGAGATCAACAAAAGACCAATGGCAAGAATGAAATGGCTAATACATTCATAAATAATTACGAGCAGCACCAAGAGTAATACTCCTATTAGGTCACAGGTAATAAAATTAAAGCTAACATTATTAAATATAAAGCTTAATATCGTCCTCAGTCACTACGAGCCAGCATCGTTAAAAATAAAGTCCAATTACTTACGTCACAGTGTAATAAAATTAAAAACTAACGATATTAATCATTACGAAGCCATCTTATGCCTGGATAACATCCGACATGAACGTAACTCATCGTGACGTAATAACTACTGGCTTTGATTCGATGGAATGTGACGAGCGCGTGAGACTATCGAAGAACGATGATCTATTTCGAGCAGCAATGACGTCACGGCATCCCCCCCAGGATCCCTTGCGAAACGAGTTGCTTCCTCCCTCAAAATTTGTTCGCTCTCCGTGGCCCCTATATGACATGCAAGATGGCTTCCATCCAGAACATGTCGGGGTGGGAAAAAACTTAGCAAGGAATTGGCTTTTGACTGGCTGACTGGATGGCTGCCTGGTCGCTTCGGAGGTCAACTTGATGTTGCGAAGTCCTATGTGAGAGTCGTGTGTGTGTATGTGTGTGTGTGTGTGTGGGTGACAAGGGAGAGGAGATTTCTATACCCAAATAAAGAAGGTCTAGTTCCCATTTTCCCTAACAGAAGATATTAAAAACGACGACCCTTTCCTCACTGGGATTTCGGAAAGGTGTTGAACTCCCAACCCCAGCCTCCTCCTCCACCTCCCTGTTAAGAACTCCTAATTAGCATTCCGAATGCTTATCATAAAAGATTAAAGATTGGCAGATGTTGACCCTACCCCACATTATGCTTTCCTAATTTGCATAAGGAATGCTTCTAATATCTCTAAACCATTCTTCTAACTCCCCACGTACCAAATAACGTCAAAATTCAGTTCTTTTGCAAAAGTACTCACATAACAAATGAAAAATCAACGTTGATTAAAGTATCATGACAAAACAAATGAACAACGCAGCCCTATGGAGTCAATATCTTGAAAATTATAAGTAAATCGCCACAGGAAACTTTTTTTTGTGTAGTCCAGAATACTAGATAATAAATAACTTATGTAATTACTTATTTACTTATAAATAATAATTAGTGTTTAAATCTTGTCATTATATAATAATAGATTCTCACATTTTGAATGACAATTCCCTGTCTACATAAGTCATCAAGGATACACTGCTTTCAAAAACCTGGTGGTCAGTGATTGACGTCGTGTATCTAAGGTGAATCTCTACTACATCCCACATACTAGGGTTTATGCTCACCCAGCTGATAACATCTGACTGATATGAGCAGTTTTACCAGCTTCTCTTCATTATCCCAATCAGAAGTGCATCTCCTGCAAAAAAAAAGTTAAGTATATCTTAGTTTTACCAGACCACTGAGCTGATTAACAGCTCTCCTAGGGCTGGCCCGAAGGATTAGATATTTTTACGTGGCTAGGAACCAATTGGTCACCTAGCAACGGGACCTACAGCGTATTGGGGGATCCGAACCACATTATATCGAGAAATTAATTTCTATCACCAGAAATAAATTCCTCTGATTCCGCGTTGGCAGAGCCGAGAATCGAACTTCGGACCACCAGATTGGCAGCCGAGCGCGAAAACCACTCGTCCAACGAGGAACTGCATCTCCTGCAAGCAGCTATACTTCATTCCAGACTATTTTCTCATTCAATTCAACGATCTTCCCAATCTTTTGCACACACTCGGCTGTCTTTTCTGCTTCACCTATTCATTGTCTAAACTCTTCGATCATGCTACAGTCATCAATCATATTTACTCACAGACATCTAAACGAGCCAAATGATTTCATTCTGCCACCATCCATATTAGCATTCAATGCATATATATATACACACACATTTGTATACCTGTTGACAACCAGGTGGTCAAAGTCACTGTGTCTATAATTGTTTCTCAACCAGGACAATTTTCGAATTCTGGTAGCCCAGAGGCACTTGTCAATAATATATATTTTCCCTCGGGTGCAAGTTATTCCCAAGCTATGGTGAATTCGACATTAAACGATATTTTTAGCTTTATATATATGTATATATATACATATATAATAGATGAAAAAATTTACAGCCACGAAGGAAAATTGAAACACTGGAGATGCTAAATCACGAGGAAAAGAAAAACGTGATGATTATACGAGCAAAGTTACAAACACGGTTGATGTGACCATGTCCTATGAATAAGACGAAAGTACTTAGCATCTCCCAATGTTTCAGTTTCCTTCGTGGCTGTAATTTTCTTCATATATTTATACATATGTCTATATATATATATATATATATATATATATATATATATATATATATATATATCATATATCTTTATATATATATATATAATATATATATATACGTATATATATATATATATATATATATATATATATATGACTGGTAAAAGTGTTCTGTAACAACAGAATTCCATCTAATAAAAGGAGCCCATAAAAACACCAAAATGTAGAGAGAAAAGTACTATATTTCAGAGACTGCTGTCTCTCTCTTCAGGTATATGAATGAGAAAAGTTTACAGAAAAGGTGGTATTTATACCAAGAGATTCGCCTCAAGTAAGCCAATTTAGGTCACCCCCGCTGATAATCTTCCTTTAATCTTCTTAAGCGTTGGTTGAATGAACACTGCGTCGACGATGTCCGATGTCCAATTTCCTTTTGAGATGTTCATTACCTGCTTCTCTTTTATTAAGGCCGATTCCATCATTTGACTCTTGTACCGGCAGTTGCTGCTATAAATTACACGTGACATATTCCAGTTTATTCTATGGTTATGTTTCATTTATATGATTGAAATAGCCGAGTTCTGTTGTCCATACCTAACTGACCGTTTGTGTTGTATTAATCTGGGCGTGAATGATTTACCTGTAAATCCGATATAAGATTGGTCACAGTCCTGGCATGGGATCTCATATACCAGAGTCTTTGGGCGGTGTCTTTTGTTGGACGTTAATCAGGGATTTGGCTAAGGTATTTGGTAGGTAAATGCAAAAGGGTGGAATTTCCCAAGGGTGTGAGTTACTCTCTTAATCGTCTCAGGTGGGGAATTTTTTAGTTTTATTGTTGGGGTGTGTCTCTGGTCTTGGGGGGTCTTTAGGGGTCGGTAGAAAATTACGTTTGCTTTGTTGAATTGCTTTCTCAATTATATGGTCAGGATACTTAAAGATGAAAGTTGCTTGCGAATTAGTTCAAATTCTTTTTCCAGGAGGAATCTGGGGAACAAATTCGTAAGGCTCTTAAGAATAGGTTCTAGCTAGACCTATCTTGATAGTATTGTCATGATAGCTAAAGTAGTGAATATATGAAAGTGAGAACGTTGGTTTTCTGTATATGGTAAAATTTGTATTCTGTCGTGTCTCTGATTATTAAAACATCAAGAAAAAAGGAATTTTGTTGTCTGTTTCCCATTCAACTTTAAATTTGATGCTGTCACTAATGCGTTTAATTTTGAGAGGAATTCATTAAAATTACCCCCCACTTATTATCCCAAAATGTTAGTATGTCATCCACGTATCTCATCCACAGCTATGTTTTTTTTTTTTTTTTTTGGTTTTATTGCATTTATTACTGTAGTTTCAAAGTATTCCATGTACAGATTGGCTAAAATAGGACTTAAAGGCTACCCATACTACACCCGAATTTTTGCTTGTAGAATGATTCCCCTTGAATGAAAATACGTTATTAGATGCACATAATTCAACTAACTTTATTATTTTGTCAAGTGCCAAAGGGAAATGATCTGAATAGGGTAGTCCTTTAAGTCCTATTTTAGCCAATCTGTACATGGAATACTTTGAAACTACAGTAATAAATGCAATAAAACCCAAAAAAACATGCTGTGGATGAGATACGTGGATGACATACTAACATTTTGGGATAAGTAAAGGTGGGGTAATTTTAATGAATTCCTCCTCAAAAATTAAACGCATTAGTGCCCAGCATCAAATTTAAAAGTTGAATGGGAAACAGACAACAAAAATTCCTTTTCTTGATGTTTTAATAATCAGAGACACGACAGAATACAAATTACCATATACAGAAAAACCAACGTTCTCACTTTCATATATTAACCTACTTTATGCTATCATGACAATACTATCAAGATAGGTCTAGCTAGCAACCTATTCTTAAGAGCCTTACGAATTTGTTCCCCAGATTTCCTGGAAAAAGAATTTGAACTAATTCGCAAGCAACTTTCATCTTTAATGTATCCTGACCATATAATTGAGAAAGCAATTCAAAAAGCAAACGTAATTTTCTACCGACCCCCTAAAGACAAGACCAGAGACACACCCAACAATAAAATAAAAAATTCCCCACCTGGAGACGATTAAGAGAGTAACTCCACACCCTTGGGAAATCCAACCTTTTGCATTTACCTACCCAAATACCTTAGCCAAATCCCTGTTAACGTCCAACAAAAGACACCGCCCAAAGACTCTGGGTATATGAGATCCCATGCCAGGACTGTGACCAATCTTACATCGGATTTACAGGTAAATCACTTCCCCAGAGATTAATACAACACAAACGGTCAGTTAGGTATGGACAACAGAACTCGGCTATTTTCAATCATATAATGAACATAACCATAGAATAAACTGGAATATGTCACGTGTAATTTATAGCAGCAACTGCCGGTACAAGAGTCAAATGATGGAATCGGCCTTAATAAAAGAGAAGCAGGTAATGAACATCTCGGAAAAGGAAATTGGACATCGGACATCGTCGACGCAGTGTTCATTCAACCAACGCTTAAGAAGATTAAAGGAAGATTATCAGCGGGGTGACCTAAATTGGCTTACTTGTGGACGAATCTCTTGGTATAAATACCACCTTTTCTGTAAACTTTTCTCATTCATATACCTAAGAGAGAGACAGCAGTCTCTGAAATATAGTACTTTTCTCTCTACATTTGGTGTTTTTTATGGCTCCTTTTATTAGATATATATATATATATATATATATATATATATATATATATATATATATATATAAACACATACTAAACTTGGACACTTACTAAAATATAATTCGCTCTCAGGACATAAATATTCACCAGAATTAATGGGGGTCATTCATGCATTTGGAGGAAGCAAGCACTTGGGTTCTGTCTTTTGTACCACTCCTCCAAACATATTAAACTCGGTGGGCGTAAGATCATTGTGTGTGTTTGCTCTGTCACGATTTACCACTTGGGTAATTGCGGAACCAAAGGACTCCGTATCCTTTTCTCACGCTCATCTTATGTATGTATATTTTTATGTGGGTTTTGTGATGCTGGTGCTGCTTGCAATATATGGGAGTGTGCGTACTCCAAGTCACGGAGGCTTTAGATATCTGTGAACTTACAGGACACAATTGTATTATTAATTTTTGTTACACGCAATGACAAACTGTATATATATATATATATATATATATATATATATATATATATATATATATATATATATATATATATATAATATATATATATATATATATAGTATATATATATATATATATATATATATATATAATAATATATATATATATATATGCATAATGCATATATAATATATATATATATATATATGATATATATATAAGAATAAAAGGTCCATTAAAAACACTCTGGACATATTTCGGTGGACTAATGGACTATATTCGGTGGACTAACTTCTTCCACCCTTATCAAAAAGTGAATGACAGATGGAGTTACATTGGCGAAATATATATAGTGGGATATGCCTATATAGGTAAATGCCTGGGGTTTACCACTAAGCCGACGTTGGTTCTGTTAATTGTCTTAATCCGCTTCATCATTGCCTTAAGGAAGATATTGTCTTATGGTCAGGATCCCAGGCTCCATTATAAAGGTTGATCCTAATACTTTGTAGTTTTATCAGTGAAGATTCTACCATCGACATATATATATATATATAATATATATATATATATATATATATAATATATATATATATATATAGTTAATTGTCTTAATCTCCTTTATCATTGCCTTAAGGAAGATATTGTCTTATGGTCAGAGTTCCAGGCTCCATTAGAAAGGTTGATCCTAATATCTTGTAGTTTTATCAGTGAAGATTCTACCATCCGACTATATATAATATATATATATATATATATATATATATATATATATATATATATATATATATATATATATATATTATATAGTTAATTGTCTTAATCCGCTTCATCATTGCTGCCTTAAGGAAGATATTGTCTTATGGTCAGAGTCCCAGGCTCCATTAGAAAGGTTGATCTAATATCTTGTAGTTTATCAGTGAAGATTCTACTATCCAACATATATATATATATATATATATATATATATATATATTATATATATATATTCTATATATATATATATATATATATATATATATATATATATATATATATATAAGCAATTTTCAAAATGCTTTTTCTTTTAAATGTGTACTCGTGTTTAATGTTCCCCAGCTAAAGTGGATCTGAAATGTGTGTGTGCATGTTGCACTACCTATATCTCCTTTGACACACAAAGAAACCGAAAAACACACCAGTATGTACAACATGAGAACATTATTACACAATGCAACATGACTAGTAAGGGCTCTTGAGATAATCAGCATTGTCTCCTGCCTGTATGAAAGTCTCAACTTCAATCGACGCTAAACAGCTCTCAACCAAACAGGAACGTAAACAAAACACAAACATCGAGTAGCGTTTTTATTAAAAACATGTTATATCACAATCCATCATAAATATAAATAAGCGTCAACGAAGAATCCGTGAATGAATTGAAGGCTGGGGAAAACGAAGAGAGAAGACAGATTAACATCTCGTGAACTGTGGCAGCGGTGGGTCAAGAACGGTGTACTCCAGGTGGGGGTGCGTTCATAAAGCACGTTCCTCCGACGATGAATGGAACGCCTCCTTCAAGGCCGTTCGAGAGAGAAAGGACGAGCCGGAATTTGAATACTCTTTTTCATAATCCTCAGAGGAATTAACTTTTCTGAAGGCAGTCAACGCTGGAGACACATTAGCGGGAGGGTGATCAGTCTGGGAGGGGAATGGAGTAATTTAACGGAAGCTGTAACCTTGGCTGGGTGGCGCAGGGGCGCCGTACTGTGGGCGTCTTCCTCCTGCAGCAGCGGCTGCGTCCTCCTGACGAGCCTTTTCGATCTGGGCGATGGCGTGGGGGGGAAGAGGAGGGGGAGTTGGGAGAAGGGGTGATTCGACGCGGTACCCATTTTCGTCAGCTACGAAATTAAAAGTGGCTGGGGTGCCGTCGGGAAAAGTGAATCTGGAAACGGAAGAAGGATTTAGTCAATACAAAAGTGACCATTTTTCGTTGAATTCTGTATAACCAAACCTCCCCATTTTGTCCCACATGTAAATATTCCTTTACAGAGTAAAGATGAACCAAGTACAATGAGAAGAGGTATACAATGACCTACTTATTGTGCTCTTCATCCATTTTAGTAAATACAAAATGGACCATTTCTTGTTGTTCTGTAACCAAATCTACCGAATTAGTCCTCCATACAAATATTAATTTACTAAGTAAAGGTAAATCAAGTAACTATCATTAGCAGAGGGATACAATGACCTACCCATTGTGTTCCCATACAAATTACAAATATAAATATTCTCTCGTGGAGCAAATATGAATCGAGTACAATCAGAAGAGGGATACAATGACCTACCAATTGTGTTCCCAACATAAATATTCCTTTTTTGAACGTGTAAATCGACTACAATTTGAAAAGGGGATACAAATGACCTACCAATTTTTATCCCCACATAACCAAATAAATATCCCTTTACTGAGTAATTACAAATCGAGTACAACAAGAAGATGGATGCAATGACCAACCAATTTTGTTCCCCATAAAAAATTTTCCTTCACAGAGCAAATTTGAATCGAGTACAATTAGAAGGGGATACAATAACCTAAGAAATTGTGGTCCCCTTACAAATATTCCCTCACTGAGCAAATATAAATCGAGTACAACCAGCAGAGGGATACAATGACCTAGAGTCCTAGACAATGGTGTTCCCCTTACAAATAATCTTCCATGAAGCAAAGAGCACATTACAACTGGCAGAGAGAGACAATGAACTTACCAATTATGTACCCCATAATATCATTCCTTCTCTGAGCAAATATAAATAGAGTAAAATCAGCAGAGGGATACAGAGACCTGCCAATGGCATCCCACATACAAATATCCTCTCACAGAACAAATATAAACAAATGTCAACTATCAGAGGGATCTAGGGATACTTACGACCATCCTCCCTGAGAGACAACGGCGCCCTGAGGTCCTCGACCAGCGCCCTGTTCCTGACGACTGATACCGTTGCCAGTTTCGAAGTTGAAGCGGTAGGCCCCCGAGGCATCGGGGCCATCTCGGTTATCCACAAGGATGGGGATCACAGGGCCGGAAGGACCACCCCCTGGGGCGGAATACGAAGGGCGGGGAGGGGGGCCATATCCCTGAGGGACAGCGTTCACAGCTCCCAAGAGCAAGCACACCAACAGTTTCTAGGAATAATGATATAAGAGAAATAAGAAAAAAAAATGGACATAATTTACTCAAAATAGATATTTATAACTGAATCACGAAAATATGATTATTCAAAGAGAGACGATGGAGTTCTTTCTGCAAAGGCCTTTCGACCTTTACTTTACTTAGCTGACTGCTAAGTAAAGGACAAGAAGTCGAAAGGCCTCACAGATTTCCATTCCATCGTTTCTCTTTTCTTCGTGGATTTTGCCTTTATTTATAAGTATATATTCACTGCACGAATCCTCCGCACTTTTTAGACACGCTCGTCACTACAGAGCCTGAGATCCAAGTGCAAGAACAACATGAAAAAATTCTGGCGTCCGTATGAAGGCTCGAACCCGTACCCGGAGCATCAGAATTGGCTTGCATTTGGATCTCGTGCTTTGTGATGACGAGAATAACCCAATAGTGAGAAAATTGCGAGAAGTTAAGAGGGCATAATAAGGCATTGTGATTATTCAATGTAACCTCTCTCCTCTCTCTCAAGATATATATATATAGATATATATATATATATATATATATATATATATATATATATATATAGGGGATATATATTCATATTTCAGCCAGCACAGATGGATCCAAAGAAAAACAAATATATATACATTATATATATAATGTATACAGAATAACACACATCTACTTCTCTGGAAAAACTCCTTCTCAACTTAGGATTATCTATATACATATACATATATACATTCATTATATATATGTATACAGAATAACACACACTTACATCTACATCTCTGGACAAATACGCCTCTCAACTTTACATTAAATCTCGTTTCCCCCCCCCCCCTTAAAAAGACAGCTAAAATAAAAATATAAAATATCCAAGTATCTGCTTCCCTTACCGAGCTCATGTCGTTGCAAGCGGAAGGAAAGATCGTACGAGAATGAATGACGGAAGGTAAAATGGGTGATCTTATATATATATTCCAGAGCATGTGGCCTCTACCCCTGCCCCTTCCCCACTTTCCCCCTACCCCCCCCCCCCCTTTTTTTTCCCCTCCCTTCCATCTTTAGTTCCCTTTCTGGGTGGAGGATGCGTACGAGCGCCCTTCTCCCATCTCTCAACACTCTCCACCTTGAACGTGATCTAGTAACCTCTGCACCGCCCCACCCCCCCTTTTCCGAATACCCCCTCTGCCCCCTCCCCTCCCCACCACCAACGCCACCGGACACGAATTTCCAAAGCTGCGAGCCGCGACCCCTTGATATAAATTTTCGTTTTACAATTCTCTCTCTCTCTCTCTCTCTCTCTCTCTCTCTCTCTCTCTCTCTCTCTCGATTCGTGACACTGCAAGAGCGAGAGAGGGAGGATGGGAGCCCGGTGGAAATATATTGCAGATAAATAATACGACTGGATGAAGCTGTGGGGCGTAAATCAGCCGACGGCGCAGCCTGACAGGCTGAACTAGTTCACGTTCTAGACGTCAAAAAAAAAAAAAAAAAAAATAAAAAAAAAAAAAAAAAAATGGGGGGTGGGGGTGATGGACCCCGTTCTCCCATCAGTACGGCTCTTATTGAGGTTTCTGTGACGTGTAAATATGCAGAAGCATGCTACTCTTAAATAAAATGTCACCTTTTATATGAAATAAATTTGAGGTGGTGATATACAATTAGAGAAACCACCGAAATACCTGTAAACATGATCAAATAATCCTCATGCTCACTTTTAAAAATCTAAAACTCGCAACTATTAGATTAAATGTTTCCTTCTGCATCCTAAAATTTATGTCGCTATAATAAAATAAGAAACACAATTAAAAAAAAAACAGTAAAACTGCTAAAATAATCTGCATGTTCACTTTTAAGAGTCTAAAACTTGCTACTATAAAATTAAATGTTTCTTTTTGCATCAGAAAAAGCAGTAATAATAAAATACGAAACAGTTAAAAAAACTGTAAAAATTATAAAATAAATTACGTTCACTTTTCAACAACAACAAAAATTGAAAAGAAGAATAAATTTAGTTCTAAGAGTCTTGTAATTTTGACCCATTAATGGAGAAGCCATTAAGAATACAAAACATAACGTTCCTTCAATTCGAAGCAAAGTATCTATTAACAACAACAATAATAATAATAATAATTACCTACATTTTGGAAATGATACAAATGCTGCTTTTATGACCCTTTATTACAAGCACCACTAAAAAACCGAGAAAAATAAACTTTAAATCTTTGGCCAATACGAAACCCATTGAAATCTTTCGTGAAACTGCCTACCCAATACCTGTCAATCATACCATTATACCAAGCGCATAACTTCAGTAACTTCCACTGCCAATCACAAATAAAATAATCGATATAAGGTACATTATCTAAATTCGAATAATAACGCACATGCAAACAATATACCAAAGACATCTATATATAAATATATATATATATATATATATATATATATATAATATATATATATATATATATATATACATACATATACATATAGACTTTCTTTGGTACGCAGCGGAGACAGCTACTTATTCACAGCTAGCGTGTGTGTGTGTGTTTGTGTGTTAGATATTTTTCTAGTGTCGAAAATTCACGTAAACTATGCATTAATAACTACATTTATCGTTGTCCCAATGAATGTTGAAATGTCAAAATATTTGCTATGAGCTGACCAGTACAGATAGGATGGACAAGGAGGCAAACGCACTGGAATACTAACAATATTATCTTACACTAAAGCTTGTAATATAATTTAATTCTACATTGACATTCGCGTCTCGGTGCAATTTTGCAAACCTCCAACGATACGGCCATTGGAAACAAATTAAAACCTAAAAGATTAAACCGTGTCGCATATAAGAAAAAAAAAAACATTGCAAATAAACGAATACAGAAACATGGCCAACTCGATTCAACCAAGTTCCCTCACGTTCCAATCTTGAGACGTTTTTTGGAACCATTCCCACATCTGGAAGCTTAACAAAGGAAAAAATGCAAGGCTGTTGAAATCGAGACGTAATCTTTGCGATTCGCGCAGTGCAAAACAGGCTGTTCTGAATGCCGATGTTCATTAGGAAAAAAAATTAAAACGTTAGAGAGTAAATATAACAAATACTGTAAAATAATCTGCAATTACATCCCTAAGGTTTGACATAACATTAAGATTCACGATTTCTTCCCAATTATATTTTCCCGTTAAATTATTAGAAAATTACCAGTATTATCATCCTTCCATTCACGTTTCATCCAAATTAGTTTAATTTTCCTTAAAAAAAAAAAAACTAGAATATTATCAGTAACTTTCTTTTCAGTATCCTTCCATTCACTTTTTCCTAATTATTACTTTTATTTCCACCTATTTTTTTTTATTAGTGAAAATTAAATTATCAGTCTCATTCCATTATTCATCGTTGAAATTTCAAGCGAGGCACAAATTCTTCTTAAATTATCTAAATTATCGCCGCTTTTAAGAATTACCTTAATAACAAAAATCCAGCACTCTAATCGTTAATGCAAAAGAAAAGTCAAGCGACTCGATGCTAAACCTCCGCCAAGACTAAGCAATCAAAACAAAACACCCCCCCCCCCTTCTAACCCCGCACCCCAACCCACCCCACTCCAACCCCCCTTCACACACACACACACAAACACACACACATACACACACACGCACATACAGGCCAATATCTCGTTCCGACATCCAATCACTCTGCAAAAATTCTCATTAAAAAGTCCAAGTAGAAATTTTGTTTGTAATTCCGCTATCAAACAGACAAAAATTCTCATAAAAAAATCGAGGTAGAAATTCTGTTTGCAATTCCGCTCCCAAACAGACAAACAAACAAATAGGCAATTCCTCTAACTAACAAACAAAAAACACACAAAGAAAAACAACAAACAAATAAACCAGACTAAAGTCAAAACCAAAGACCTTCTTCATCGAAGGTGAAAACACGAACGCACGCACGACAAAGACGTTCTTTGCCTCTCCAGCCCATCTCAGAACCGGATGACTTCGAAACCGGCTGTAAAACATTCTTCTTTTATTATTTCTCTGGATAAGATGGGAAACCTGACTTTCCATATCCATAAAGAATACGACTTCGGGTTTTCTCGTCCTCCTCTTTCCGCAAGACATTCCAGGTTCATGTCACAACCCGAGGACGACTGAAAAGGCGTGTGACGAAATGAGCGGAATTTTAGGTCCCACGTGGAATATACAAGTTAATTGTATGTAATTTTTAATGATGGATTATCTCAGAAGAATAACAAATGAGTAATCACCACCACACGATATTCATCAATTATGAGAATTTTTGTCTGTTGATAGCGGAATTACAAACAAATTTCTACTTGGACTTTTTAATGAGAATTTTTGCAGAGTGATTGGATGTCGGAACGAGATATTGGCCTGTATGTGCGTGTGTGTGTATGTGTGTTTGTGTTTGTGCATCACATTAAAATTAAAAAACTTATTATATTTCTGGAAGGATTTTTAACTTAGTCAAACATAAAATGTCTCATGATTAAACGAGACCAGATTTCTTCGTGCAGTTACCTGCCATCAATAATAAATTTCCTGTTAAATAATAATAATAATAATAATAATAATAATAATAATAATAATAATAATAATAATAATAATAATAATAATAATAATAATAATAATAATAATAATAATAATAATAATAATAATAATAATAATAATAATAATATGCTCTAAATCCAAAAGTATATAAAATTGACTTCAATTCATATTCAAATAACTAACGCTAATTTTTTCCCATATTCTCCCTGGAACAAATTAACGTACAGAAGGACAGAAACCTACAATCAATCATAAATTTCCTTAAAAAAATTAAATAATATATAAAAAATAACATCCAAAGTACATAAGGACGACTTCTTCGAACTTCCAAACAGCTATAACGTTAATTCAAATTTTACAGAAACCTTCCATCACCAACTAATTCCTTAAAAAAAAAAAAACA
>NC_087212.1:3056876-3071876 GCF_015104395.2 Macrobrachium nipponense
ACCAAGCACCCAAATGGATGACATAGGAAGAACATCCTTAGTACAAAAAGACAAGAGTAAGGGAAATATAGCCAGTAACTACAGGCCTATCACCTGCCTACCAATAATGTGGAAGTTACTAACAGGTATCATCAGTGAAAGGCTATACAACTAACTAGAGGAGACAAACACCATCCCCCACCAACAGAAAGGCTGCAGAAGGAAGTGTAGGGGCACAAAAGATCAGCTCCTGATAGACAAAATGGTAATGAAGAACAGTACGAGAGGAAAACCAAACCTAAGCATGGCATGGATAGACTATAAGAAAGCCTTCGACATGATACCATGGTTAATAGAATGCCTGAAAATATATGGGGCAGAGGAAAATACCATCAGCTTCCTCAAAAATACAATGCGCAACTGGAATACAATACTTACAAGCTCTGGAATAAGACTAACAGAGATTAATATCAGGAGAGGGATCTTCCAGGGCGACTCACGTCCCCACTACTCTTCGTAGTAGCCATATTCCCATGACAAAACGTACTACAGAAGATGGATGCCGGGTACCAACTCAAGAAAAGAGGCAACAAATCAACCATCTGATGTTCATGGACTACATCAAGCTGTATGGTAAGAGCATCAAGGAAATAGATACCCTAATCCAGACTGTAAGGATTGTATCTGGGGACATCAGGATGGAGTTTGGAATAGAAAAATGCGCCTTAGTCAACATACAAAAGGCAAAGTAACGAGAACTGAAGGATAAAGCTACCAGATGGAGCAACACAAAACACATAGATGAGACAGGATACAAATACCTGGGAAATAATGGAAGGAAGATATAAAAACACCAAGAGATGAAGGACACGATCAGGAAAGAATATATGCAGAGACTCAAGGCGATACTCAAGTCAAACCTCAACGCCTGAAATATGATAAAAGCCATAAACACATGGGCAGGGCCAGTAATCAGATACAGCGAAGGCAGAAAGTGGAATGGACGAAGGCAGAACTCCGCAGCATAGATCAGGGGGAAAAACAGGAAAACAAATGACAATACACAAAGCACTACACCCAGGAGCAAATACGGACAGACTATACATAACACGAAAGGAAGGAGGGAGAGGACTACTAAGTATAGAGGACTGCGTCAACATCGAAAACAGAGCACTGGGGCAATATCTGAAAACCAGTGAAGACGAGAGGCTAAAGAGTGCATGGGAAGAAGGACTAATAAAAGTAGACGAAGACCCAGAAATATACAGAGACATGAGAAAGACAGAAAGAACAGAGGACTGGCACAACAAACCAATGCACGGACAATACATGAGACAGACTAAAGAACTAGCCGCGATGACAATTGGCAATGGCTACAGAGGGGAGAGCTAAAGAAGGAAACTGAAGGAATGTAACAGCGGCACAAGATCAGGCCCTAAGAACAAGATATGTTCAAAGTACGATAGACGGAAATAACATCTCTCCCATATGTAGGAAGTGCAATACGAAAAATGAAACCATAAACCACATAGCAAGTGAATGCCCGGCACTTGCACAGAACCAGTACAAAAAGAGGCATGATTCAGTGGCAAAAGCCCTCCACTGGAGCCTGTGCAAGAAACATCAGCTACCTTGCAGTAATAAGTGGTACGAGCACCAACCTGAAGGAGTGATAGAAAACGATCAGGCAAAGATCCTCTGGGACTATGGTATCAGAACAGATAGGGTGATATGTGCAAACAGACCAGACGTGACATTGATTGACAAAGTCAAGAAGAAAGTATCACTCATTGATGTCGCAATACCATGGGACACCAGAGTTGAAGAGAAAGAGAGGGAAAAAATGGATAAGTATCAAGATCTGAAAATAGAAATAAGAAGGATATGGGATATGCCAGTGGAAATCGTACCCATAATCATAGGAGCACTAGGCACGATTCCCAGATCCCTGAAAAGGAATCTAGAAAAACTAGACGCTGAAGTAGCTCCAGGACTCATGCAGAAGAGTGTGATCCTAGAAACGGCACACATAGTAAGAAAAGTGATGGACTCCTAAGGAGGCAGGATGCAAGCCGGAACCCCACACTATAAATACCACCCAGTCGAATTGGAGGACTGTGATAGAGCAAAAAAAAAAAAAAAAAAATAATAATAATAATAATAATAATAATAATCAGACTCAAAAGTATTTCTGACCAACGAAAAAATTAATAAGTCTTAAATTCCACATTCCCAAAGTTCAAATCGACCAAGTGATTAGTATCTCTCACATGCCTTTAGATTTAATGAAAAATAAAATGGCCTTCAATGTCATGTCAAAAAAATAAAATAAAAAAGATGCCTTTAAATTTCATGTAAGATAATAAAATAATTTTTTAAAAATTTATTCTCTTGCTCTGAGAAAAGCGTCCATCTTTCAGCATCGGAAATCAAGCGATCTGAAGCACGACATATTCTAATTATCGTTCCTGATTCGTCGAGACCCTGAATCTCACAGAACGACTTTGACACCGTGACCCGGGGGGTGAAATCACTTTTGGATTCCATTATTCAAACCTGACTTGCCCCGGACGTTTAAATAGACGACTTTAATTACCAATTACCGGACGACGATTTCAAAGGTGATATTTCCTTTCGTGTTTTATAAAGACTCGTCATCAATTCGCCTGTCTGGTTAACCTACTTCGCCATTACCTTAGGAATTCAGAGCGGCCTTTCCCGATACTTATCGGACGACGAGCTAATGAGGCCTCGTCCTGAATGCAAAAGGTTATCCTTGAAATATTTCCTTTCCAAGTTTCTCCACCGAGTTTATCTGGAGCGTCCGATGCAATGAAAGGAGAGAGGTAAAAGCTCTCTCTCTCTTTTTTTTTTTTTTTTTTTTTTTTAGTGTTTTTACGTTGCACGGAACCGGTGGTTATTCAGCAACGGGACCGACGGCTTTACATGACTTCCGAACCACGTCGATAGCGAACTTCTATCACCAGAAATACACATCTCTCACACCTCAGTGGAATTTCCTTAACCATTACGAGCAGGAAATCCAAGTTTCGGAGAATGAAAAAACTCTTAGTAAATCTTCAAGCTACAAATGAAATGAAAGGTATGATGTGTGATAATGCCAAAGTTAGCTATGAACCTGCTTCATACTCCCATCTGTCGCAACCACGAAGCCGTATTGTATAAGTTTTCAGAAGACAAAATCTAGTTTTTTTTTAAAATAAACTTTTAATTGCTTCCTTCAGCTCTATCAACAATATCCTGAGCAACATTTGTTTATCCTACTGGTCTGTTTTTAATCCTACGCTATTTTTTATCATCCTACGAAACATTGTAAATCCTATGCGCCTGTTTTTAATCCTAAACGATTTTTTATCCGTTTATCCGACGCAAGATTTTTTTAAATCTTGTGATACTTGACTGTAACTCACACCTTAAGATTTGCTTCTTACTCACGAAAGACAGGTTGACTGACTGATCTTATAAATATAAAATAAAACCGGTTTCACAACTACTGCGTAATTACCCAACTTCACTAATCAATCCATCAGGAGAATTTCCTTCGCATCTGCAGTCATTAAGGACGTGAGGTTTTGTTTTTGACACCCTCAAGCAACTTCCACCGTCATAAAAGCACTTTCGCACGTCGCTCTTATACATATATTCATTTATTCAGTACTGCGTTGTATAATTGCCACTTGGTCTAATTGGCATGAGCGCTTTTATTGGCCAAGAGTAGCTTAAACTCCGTTGTAAAGCTCAATGTATTCAACTCGACTAACATTTCAAAACAATAAAACAAACGAAAAAAAATTGAAAGTTGTTGCCATCGCTATTCATTTCGTAAGTATGGAGAGAGAGAGAGAGAGAGAGAGAGAGAGAGAGAGAGAGAGAGAGAGAGAGAGAGAGAGAATTAGATTCCAAGCAACTTTTTGTGAGAAAAAACCCACAAACTGCGAAACGTGTTTTCTTTGTAGAGAATCGGTAGTTATCGTCTTATTTATCTTATAGAATTTTTCTCGTTCAAGTTTTTGATGAATTACACGCTTGAAAGTGATTTACCAAAACCAATCATGATGGCGTTCTAGAACTTTCTCATTAGTGGTATTAATGCACGTGTATTTATACATACAAAACACATGACAACTAGATCAGAAATAGACAGAAAACAAATGAACCTACTCGAGTTTTCAAAACTCGAGATTTTATGGGACGTACCCAGATTGGGTGATAACATAACTTAGATGTTATATTTTCACCAACTTACTCCTCGATTCTCTCTAGTTATACGTATTAAGTGTCTCTACTGCCTTTAACATTTCAAGCCTGCCTTCGCCACATGTATATATTAAATAGTTCACTTTTAAAAAATTCTACTTCTTTTTTATCAAATTCACTTTCAAAATAGCACTTCAGTTAGCTCGTATATAAATGCACGGTTTGAACAACGAAGAAATGCAGTTTGCATTGAAACAACTTTATAAAAAAAAGACATGGATAACCGGGCCACCATAATAAAAAAAAATTTAAAATCAAGCCATCTTTTCTCAATACATACGCTAACAAGGCGTGATCCAACCTCCAGCTTACTAGGGGCGCGTGCCAAAATCTACGATTAAATAGAACGTTGTTTCACCAAGGACAATTAAAATAATTTTCCTATACTGTTTAGCATGCACATTATCTACTTTTTTGGCATTTTCATTCTAATAAATCAATCATAAATATCCTACCCTAAAATTTCTGTATCTTTAACTCAATGTGAAACACCTTTTTCAGGCCTTTTAAGACTCTTCCATAGACCTTTCCTATCCCCCAACCGATAACCACAGCAACAAAGTAGTTTACATGCTCGCTCCTCGAGTAAGTGAAAAATCAATAGTCAGGAAAATAAGATCGTATAGGAAAATACATACCACGAGAAACTAAGTCTCCAAAAATCTAACAGCTTTTTATTCGTTCACGTTTTCCATTAATAGATGTACTTTTCATTTGTTTTTCACTGACTCTCGTAGATAGAGATAAAAGCCACGAGGGAAAGTGAAACAGTAAGTGCTACGAGATCGTTTGACTTCACGTCCTTTACTTAGCAGGCTGCCAATTGTAAGACAATGAGTGTAAAAGGTCGTGTGAATGACTGATAGGGATTATAAAGGAAATAAGTACCTACGTAGAATCCAACACACCTGGAGAATTAGTAACCTTCCCGAACAAACCAGGGGTACAATTTAAGGTTTACAAAACGATTAAGTCCAACTGCTCAGAAACAGGGACAAGACAATTAAAGGATTATACAGGGCGACAACTGACTACATACAAATTTTTGGTAAACAATAAAAACTTTTTTTTCGCAAGGTAAACTTCTTTTAAATTTTCGTGATACAGTTATACATACTCGTACATGTACGTTTCAGAACATGAATAAAAAAAAATATGACAGGAAAACGGGACTATTCAGTTAAATATTTGCTAATAAATAAAATCCCATCTCCAAAATTCTGACAGCTTAAAAAAAAAAAAAAAAACTAGATCGCAAAACTGTCTGCATCAGCTCCCAAAATTTCAGACAAGGATCTGCAAGCAATCAAGATGGAATCTCCGTAATTGGTCACAAATACTTGACGCAATGCACTGAGGTATGCTCAGTCGATAACCCCTGATCACAGCGAGCAATTCAAGCGCACAGCTGCCTCATAAAATATGTTGATGGGTCAGACGGGTGCACCCAGCTCTCTCAGCCACGATAAAAGTAATTAAATCATAGATCCACAATCTATCAGAAGCTTCTCCATTCATAACTCTTTCTTTCAATAATTTTCTTTTTAAATCAAGAAATGGCAGACGCAGGGAAGATGACGGAGAGAAATTTGAGAATGTAGAATTTAAATGGCATATGAGGCATTAAAAAAAACATAGGGTACATCGAACAATAAATTTAAAATATTCGGCAAATTGCATGTCTCAAAAACGAGATGACAGTATTATTATTCATACTTATCATAAATAATAACCACAGACACAAGGCTCCGATCCATAAAATTAGGGTCATTACTTTTGCATTAACCAAAAAATAAACAAATAAATAAATAAATAAATAAATAAATAAATAAATAAATAAATAAATAAATAAATAAATAAATAAATAAAGTTACTTAGTACACAAGAGTAATCACAAAATTGAAGATGAACGTTAGAATTGAAAACTCAAAATCAAAATGCCTTTTTATTCAATAAATATTAAGCACAACTTTGTAGAATTCTACAGCAGATATGTACAAGGTCAATAAATAGCACATCTAAGTACACGAAACCTTTACAAAACGCAAACAACTATATAAATAAATTAGACGACTGAATTTTGTTCAATTAAAAAGAAAAAAAAAAGCAAGTCTTCTATCCTGATGGAAACCCACAACCTCACAATTTACATAAGTAAAAATAGCCTTCAAGTATAAGCAAAATACTGATGGTGAAATCGATGGAAGAAAGATATATTGGTGTTTTAATATCGAAAGAGTTCACGCAGTTGGGACTGAGAATCACCGGTGGCAGTATCCTTTACACTGAGACTACATCTTCTACTTCTGCAGCAGAAGGGGCGGCTTTAGCAGCAGAAGTAGCAGTAGCAGCAGCGGCAGCATCCTCCAGTCTAGCCTTCTCGATCTGGGCGAGGGCGTGGGGGGGAAGAGGGGGTGGGGTTGGGATGAAGTCGGACACGACGCGGTAGCCATTCTCGTCGGCTACGAAGCGGAGAGAGCGGGAGTACCGTCGGGGAAGGCGAATCTGACACGAAGGAGAAAAATGAGAATGAAAGAATGGAATAGAAGATAAAATCAAACCAAAGGCCACGCTCTGGGATCTACGAGGTCATTCAGGGCTGAAAGAGAAACTGAAGGTAAGAGGGTTGAAAGGTGCAACAGGAAGAACACCTGCTATAGTCGATTCACTTAAGGTAGATTTTTGTGCCTACGAGACGTTTGTTGGGCGGCCTCTGATTGGCTGGTACCGGGAGGTAGGCCGCTCGCTCAGTGTCTCATTATTTTCGTCTGTGGCTCAGAAAACTAGCAATATATTTATATTTCTTCAATCATCTCACACTTTGCACAAGATAGTAAAGTTCTGGTCATACCATAGGATTTGGTATTAATTGTACAACTAAGTTATCTTTTCCTGAAATCAATAAGATACAACACAAAGGAATTACAACGAGTAAAAGTGAAGAGAGATGCATTTAATTCTTTATAACTCTTTTTACTCATCAAAGGATTTAGCATCATTAACGATATCAAGATAAAATAAAACTTGTGTTTTCATACAACAAATTCACCCTGAATACGCTGGTGTTTTCAGATTTTAGATGCGTGTGATATGTAAAGAGAAAATGAAGAATATGTCTTATTATGCTGCATCCATAAATTATTCAAGTTTGCCGGTATTGCCGAGAGAATGTAATCTGCAAGATGTGTTTGTCGTCTCAGCAAGAGATTTGTGTTGCCAATTAGCGATATGAGACGTCCAGTTTCGACAATATTTACCATGTTATATCATTACATTTTTTGTAAATAAATACACAGAATTTCCATTATAACTGTCGAACATTTTCAAGCCAATATCATATAGTATGTTGGACATACCTGATTAGGAAAAAAATTATAATAATCAGATGGATGCATCTGGTATCGTTAGCTCGGATCTTGGCGGGCCGCGGGGAATTCAGTCCAGCAAAGAAATTGAACTCTGTGGACAAACTTCGCACTCTTCAACTCAGCCTAAGCTTTAATCGGGTTGTTTCAGAATATTGTTTCTAATCTTATTTAATGAATATATTTTCAAACGAAAGAGATATTATAGACTTATTTGAGTGAAATGAAATAATAATCTCAGTGAAGTAATAAACAACAAAGAATTAAGAAAGATTGACTTCCTTCAAGGCAGAGTCAAGTACGAATGCAACATGATAAGACATATTCTTCATTTTCTCTTCACATATTACACGCATCTAAAATCTGAAAACACCAGCGTATTCAGAGTGATTTTATTGTAAGAAAACATATTTTATGTTGATCGCATAAATTATTCAAAATCCGATGAATCGACTTTAGTTGCACTGTGAAATAATCGTTAGGAGAGGGTTAAGGAAAGTAGGATGGAAGAAAGCATACGAACGGAGATGCGGTAAAAGGAATGAAAGGGGGTTACAGATAGGGGCCTAAGGAACGCAGGAAAGGACCTGAAAAGTAATGCGTATAGCGCATGCGTGAAGTGTACTGAACGGCGCTACCTGCCTACGGGGGAAAAATGAATTGAAATGCAAGACAAGGCTGCGGTATGTCATTCATTACAACAATAAACAGCGAAATCACGTGACACTTACGACCAAGCTCCCTGCGATACAACGGCTCCATCGGGACCCTTGGGGACTCCTCCCTCTTCTCGTCTGATGCCGTTTACGGCTTCGAAGTTGAACCTGTAGGCCCCAGAGGCATCTGGGCCCTCCCGCGTATCGACCAGGATGGGTATGAAGGGACGGACTGGGACAACGGGCACGGTGGGCGTCGTTTTAGTCGCGATGGGCACCGGGGCTTGAGGGGCGGCGCTGATGGCGCCCACGATGGACAACGTCAGAAGAGTCTTAGACGATAAAAGAAAGAAATGGTAACCGTACTGTAATTAATACAGAGGAAGAACATGTAATTGTCCTGTATTGTAAAGAATATACAAGAATAACATGTAATTGTCCTGTATTGTAATTAATACAGAGGAAGAACATGCAATTGTTCAGCACTGTAATTAATACACAGTAAGAACAAGCAATTAGTCTGCATTGTAATTATCATAAAGGAATGATACGCATTTGTGCTTATGTATAATGTGAACAATTCTCTTGAGTAACATAATTACATATGGTGCACTCACCAACATTGTTATAATAGGTATTAGTCTATGGACTCTTTAAATAAAGTCACTGGCAACTGAAATCAGTGGAATAGTTTCTCAGAGGATGTTGTGCAATGCCCTACCACCCTAAAATACTAATTCATCTAGTATTTTACAATTTATTTATATTTTTGTTATCTATTTATCTATAATGGAATTTTTGTTTATGATAATTGATCTCCTTTTTGTGAATCCCTTATTATCTTCTCTTTCAACTGAACACCAAAATATTCTTTGGAAGCTTGAATTTCAAGTCAATGGCCCCTGTGCGATTGTAGCATATGAAGAGTTGGTTTATCTTCTGAGTATTAATAATAATAATAATAATAATACAATAATAATAATTTCCATCCACTTACCGAGAACATGACGCTAAGATAGATCAGACGAAACTGAATGATGAAATTCGACACTGGGTGGGCTTATATACGAAGTATTATCCTTCATACTGCTCGTCATCCGTCAATCATGTCTACCTCCACCTACTCCTCCTTCTCCTCCTCCTACCCCTTGTCAACTAGCACTCACGTTACCTCCAACCTTCGAGCAGACACCTCCTACCGCAAAACCCACCTCACTCCCGAGGAGTCTCTCTCTCTCTATCTCTCTCTCTCTCTCTCTCTCCTGACGGAGCATTTCAGCAAATGATAATGTCTGCCAAGTTACTATAATTTTAGTAAAGTAGCTTTTTCTTCTATTAGATTACAATTCACTGAGAGGTACCAAAATAAAAGAAAGCATAAAGGGTACAAATACCGAGGATAAAGACGAACGTGTTGTAGCAATATATTAATTTTATACTTATCATAATGAAATATTTGCTCTGTGAAAGGAAATCTTAACCACGTTCAACTCCTTACATAAAATACGAAAAAATCACACATGGACCTATTTTGTATTTCGATAGTATGCACTTTCACTCGAAAAGTGAATAGAAAAGGAATATAAAATCCAGGCAAAAGCCCAAGCGCTGGGACCTATAAAGTCATTCAGCACTAAATGAAAACTTGAAGAGTAAAGGAGGTCTGAAAGGTGTAACAAGAGGAAAACCTCAAACCAACTGCAATATGAAACAACTGTTAGGAGAGGGTGGAGAGTAAGATGGATGGAAGAGCATATGAACAGAGGTGCAGTAAAATGAATGAACGGGGTTGCAGCTTGGGGCCGAAGAAGGGACCCTGCAAAGAACTCAGGCAATGCTTACAGTGCATCGCGTGAGATGCTAACTAAGGTAGATTGTAATGATCAAATATACGTTTTCATACATAATCTCTAGTGGATGAATAAGAATCCCCATTTCCTTTCAGATGTATAACTTTGTGAACGATACTAATTCATCGACTTTCAGCTAATGAATTAGAGGTTATACTTTAACTACATCTATAAACAAGCAAAAAATTACCCGAAGTTTCTTCTGCGCAATCGAGTTTTCCGTACAACATATAACGCTGTATAAAACCATCAGCTACGACCGGTAGCGCCTCAGTTGCTTCTCAGAATGAGGTTAGAGTGAGGGGTCAGTCCCCACTCCTCTTAAAAGAAGCTACCATGGCAAAATGTAACCTTAATAAAAAATCAAAAACTAACTGAAGCTAGAGGGTTGCAATTTGGTACGTTTAATGATTGGAGGGTGGATGATCGAAATACCAATTTGCAGCCCTCTAGCCCCTGTAGTATTTTAGATCTGATGGCGGACAGAACAAATTGCGGACGGACGGACAAAACCGGCGAAATAGTACTTTTACAGAAACTACAACGGAACCCCTAAGGAATATTAAAAGAACAATGTACATCAAAACGGTAATATTTTATTTCCATTTATTGTTTAAAGGAGTAAAACCTTTTGTTGGGTCTTACGTATTCTTTGCCGACTCGTTGTTCTATTAAAAAAATGGCTTCGCAACGTACACGGTCATCGACGCCAAAAAATTACTCAACTGGTAAATGTTTTAGTTGGATGTTTCATTAAGGAGCGAATATATTCCCAAGGAGGGAAAACTCTCCAATAAAATGAGAGAGAGCAATGATGACAATAGAAGCACTGCTCTTGCTACCTTTGGGAAGGACGTATTGCGTAATCTAATGCAATTTATTACAACCTTGACTGTGCTTGCTGATTAAAACGATGAAAAATTAACGCCAGACGCATTAATTAAACTACCGATTCATTTTCCAGACCACTGGAGACGACCTTTGCAAATATGAATGACTGTGGAAGATTCGCTCAGCAAAATGGTGACTGTTGCGAAGATGAAATGGTGTAGGTTTAACAAACCCTTACAAGGTGTATGTATATTTGAGATAAAAGGAATTATTATTATTATTGAAAAGATGGAACCTATTTATATGGAACAAGCCTACAGAGGACATCAAATTGAAATTCAAGCTTCTATGGATATGCTGTTCATTAGAAAGTAGTAAGAGGAGGTGAAAGGAAATACAGAAAGGAGGAGATTTCACTTATTAAAAAAGAAAAAATATATAAAATTAACAAATAGGTAAAAAAGTATTAAAATATAAGGAGAATAGTATTAGAGTAATGTGTTGCTCTTGGCCTGAACCTCTGAAGTTCTAACTGCACGAATTTCTTGGGATAGTAAACCGATAATAAAAAAAAATAATCCTTAGGAGGCTGTCCCACAGTCCAACGGTGTGAGGACAAAGCACCTCTGGAACTGAGAAGTTCAACAGCGAGGCAGATTTACTGCATATTGGTGGTGTTTCTGTCGTTCAGCGAATCTGGTTGCTATCGGCAGATAAAGGGGATCAGGGATCAATTGCTAAAGAGATATGAGAAATAAGAGACACGCCAGTTAGGTATAAACTTCTTAAACAGCCACATGATCTACGACAACAGTCTGTCATGCATTACATAAATATATAACGATGTATCATAAAGAGACTGGACAGAAATTTATATAAGCATGAATTACAAGATACATTTATACAGTCATTAATTACAACAAAGCTTTTGAAATGATAAAATATACTTCTTATCTTGAATCGCAAGAAGCTATCGGGACTTCTTGAGAAAAACGGCTTCTAAATAAATACAGTATGTATGCACGTTCAACTGCACTGTTACCAGGGATGAAAATGGAACAGGGTGGAGAGACTATAACAAGCCGAACTGTTTCCATACGGAACGAATCATGACATTTTGTCACACGTAGATCTAGAATATTATTGTTTCTTGAGGCGGGACGTATCCCATTTTAAACTGCGTTGTATAGTTGTAACTGTGAGTTTAAAAAAGCAATTATAAATTTGAACGAACCATCAGTATTTCCGGCAACATCATCATTTATTTACTGTGTACTCGTTTTACTAATATCTTCCGCCTGTAAATTCTAATCCAAGCTGCGTCAGGATATGAGACAGAAACCTTAGTCCCAAAATCTAAGCCTACAAAAGGATGGAAGTATTCCTTGGAAACCTAAGATGAATATAAAACCTTTTAAATAACTTCGAGTAGACCTTAATTAAAACAGCTAATAGTGCTTAATTCAGTCTATATATATATATATACATATATATATATATATATATATATATATATATATATATATATATATATATTTATATATATATATATATATATATATATATATATATATATATATATATATATATATATATATATATATATATATATATAGATATATATATATACACACACACACACACACACACACACACACATATATATATATATGTGTGTGTGTGTGTGTGTGTGTGCGTGTATAGATAGATATATATATAGATATATATATATATATATATATATATATATATATATTATATATATATATATATATATATATGTATATATATATATATATAAAGATATATATAAATAAATATATTATATATATATATATATATATATATATATATATATATATATATATATATATATATATATATAGACTGAATTAAGCACTATTAGCTGGTTTGAATTAAGGTCTACTCCAAGTTATTTAAAAAGGTTTTATATTCATCTTAGGTTTTCCAGGAATACTTCCATCCTTTTGTAGGCTTAGATTTGGGACTAAGGTTTCTGGTCTCATATATATATATATATATATATATATATATATATATACTATATATATATATATATATATATATATATATATATATTATATATATATGTATGTATATATATATATAATATATATATATGTATATATATATATATATATATATATATATATATATATATATATAATATATATATATATATATATATATATATTAGTCTCTCCACTACAGTTACAGAACATTCATTCGTGGACTAGAAGAACTATTTGTCTGACTTAAATGTATAACATCAATCATCTCGTATGAGTCAAACTCATTATCATAGCTAGAAAAAAAAGTGGGAGTTTCAATATTTTTGGGGAAGGGGGACAATTTCTGGGCAGGGGAAATACTCTGGGGGGGGGGGGGAGGACGGACCTACGTGAAAGGCCTATATTGGAGGACGATGACAATGAGGAGCGATCGTGCATATAAATTAACCAGGTTCGAACGATCATTCAGTGTAGTCAGCATTTTCAACTCATCATGTACTCGGTAATCAGTTATTGCAAGAGCTCATTTTAGTTAATGGCTGCAATAGATTTTATAATGGCATCGGCAAAGTCAATTTGAATCATCAGTTTTCTTTTATCAAGTTACATTTTTGTCTTCCTACTGAAATCATACACGCAAAATGTACTACGTTAAGAAACATAACAGTGTGCATATTTTGCACATTCACTACATAACCAATGGTACATATTTGCTTACTCAATACATAAAAAATTTACATATTTTTTTTACATTCACTATATAACCAATGTACCAAAATTCACTATATAAACAATGTAGTACATATTATTTTACATTGCATAAACAATGTACATATTTTGCACATTCAATATATAAACAATTTACATATTTTTTTACATTCACTATATAACCATTTTACATAATTCACTATATAAACAATTTAGTACACATTTTTTTACATTTATTACATAAACAATGTTCATATTTTGCACATTCAATATATAAACAATTTACATACTTTTTTAACATTCGTTATATAACTAATATACAAAAATTCACTATATAAACCATGTACATATATTTTACATTTATTACATAAACAATTGTACCCATATTTTTTTTTTGCACATTAAATATATAGAAAACATTACACATTTCTTTACATTCACTATATAACCAATGTACAAATTCACTATATACACAATGTAGTACATATTTTTTACATTTACTACATGAACAATGTACTTCTTTTGCACATTCTATATTATAAACAATTTCCATATCTTTATATTACATATTTTTTAAATTCACTATAAAACCAATGTACAAAATTCACTAAATAAACAATGTACATATTTTGCACATTCAATATAAACACTTTACTTATATTTTTACATTCACTAGTATATAACCAATGCACTTATTTTGAACATTCACAATACAACTAATGTACATATTTTTTACATCCACTTCATAAATATTCGTACTTGATCAGTACACCACACCTTACGCATACATTTACGAATAAATGTATGCCCTCTATCAGAATGCTCACATTATCGCTACTTACCAAAGCCTTTTTTTATATAGATACTTCTTGTCGCTTTCATCGTGGGCGTCATCAGCGCCGCCCCTCAAGGCCTTGCGCCCATCGCTACTAAAGCGCCCACCGTGCCCATTGTCCCAGTCCGTCCTTTATACCCATCTTGGTCGATACCCGGGAGGGCCCAGACGCCTTGGGTCTGGGGCCGATACAGGTTCAACTTCGAAGCCGGAAACGACATCAGACGAAGAAGAGCAAGGAGTCCCCAAGGGTCCCGATGGAGCCGTTGTATCGCAAGGAGCTTGGTCGTAAGTGTCACGTGATTTTGCTTTTTATTATTGTAATGAATGACATACCGCAGCCTGCCTTGCATTTTTTTTCAATTCATTTTTTCCATCCCCACCGTAGGTAAGTAGCGCCCTCAGTGCTCACCTCACCCGATGCACTGTAAGCATTACTTTAAGTGCTCTCCTGCGTTCATTAGG
>NC_087212.1:3076876-3079376 GCF_015104395.2 Macrobrachium nipponense
CGAAAGATTTTGACTTTTCCATTTTTGCTACATCTACTTCTCGGTGACAGGCCAAAACCCTTATAAGAGATATTTAACTGCAGGGAAAAATAATTAAATGTTTGAGCGTGAGAGAGGATTTATCTATTCTGGAAACAGCTAATCTATGTTTATGCAAATGTAACATGAACTTTCAAGCCATTATACGGTTTAACAGAACACACAATAATAATAATAATAATAATAATAATAGTAATAATAATAATAATAATAATAATAATAATAATAATAATAATAATAATAATAATAATAATAATAATAATACCAACGAAGTAACAGAGAGGACGGACGTGGGTAGAAAAAGATTAGACAATGGATGGAGCCAGATACAGAGAGAACAAAGATCCCCTCCATGAAAGCTTACAACACCAAGAAATTAAGGGAGAAAACAAGTGAGTCGAGGTAATGAAATAATGGGCATAATACACACCACCAGTATCACATAAACAAATAACTTGGCATATGCAGGAGCAAGATTAGTAGCAGAACTTATGGGGATTCTAACACCAACACCACCAGCACAACCAACCCAACAGAAACCAAACAGCAATCTCCTAGGAAAAGGCGCCTGGAAAAGCATATCATGGTGATGAGATCTGACTTGAGTAAACTGAAAGAGATGGCAGAAAAAAGGCTAAGAAGCAAGAAAGCAAGGGAGAAACTCAACGAGAATACAAAGTACAAGAGAGGAGACTAAACAACACAATAGAAGATGTAAAACAGAGGCTTAAGGCCAAAGCACATAAGATCCAACGGTACATGAACCGGAATAAGGGATACCAACAGAACAAACTATTCCGAACCAACCAGAAAAGACTATACAGCCAACTAAGAGGGAAGACAACAACCACCAAGAAATTCCTGAAGCCGAACCAAGTAAGAGACTCTGGAAAACATATGGAGCAATCCGGTATCACACAACAAACATGCAACATGGCTCCAGGAAGTCAAGGAAGAAGAAACAGGGAGAATAAAACAAAGATTTACAGACATCACGACAGACACAGTCAGACACCAATAAAGAAAACAAAATGCCAAAACTGGAAAGCCCCAGGTCCCGATTGAAGTCCATGGATACTGGCTCAAAAACATTCAGGCCCTACACCCACTTTGAATAGCAGAACAACTCCACATTGTATCTCAAATCACCATGCACCCAAATGGATGACCACAGGAAGAACATCCTTAGTAAAAAAAGACAAGAGCAAGGAAAATATAGCCAGTAACTACAGGCCTATCACCTGCCTACCAATAATGTGGAAGTTACTAACAAGTATCATCAGTGAAAGGCTATACAATTACCTAGAGGAGACAAACACCATCCCCCCACCAACAGAAAGGCTACAGAAGGAAGTGTAGGGGCACAAAAGACCAGCTCCTGATAGACAAAAATGGTAATGAAGAACAGTACGAGAAGGAAAACCAACCTAAGCATAGCAATGGATAGACTATAAGAAAGCCTTCGACATGATACCACACACATGGCTAATAGAATGCCTGAAAATATATGGGGCAGATGAAAACACCATCAGCTTCCTCAAAAAATACAATGCGCAACCTGAATACAATACTTGCAAGCTCTGGAATAAGACTAGCAGAGTAATATCAGGAGAGGGATCTTCCAGGACAACTCACTGTCCCCACTACTCATCGTAGTAGCCATGATTCCCATGACAAAAAGTACTACAGAAGATGGATGCCGGGTCCAAATTTCAAGAAAAGAGGCAACAGAATCAACCATCTGATGTTCATGGACGACATCAAGCTGTATGGTAAGAGCATCAAGGAAATAGATACCCTAATCCAGACTGTAAGGATTGTATCTGGAGACATCAGGATGGAGTTTGGAATAGAAAAATGCGCCTTAGTCAACATACAAAAAGGCAAAGTAACGAGAACTGAAGGGATAAAGCTATCAGATGGGAGCAACATCAAACACATAGATGAGACAGGATACAAATACCGTGGGAATAATAATGAAGGAGGGGATATAAAAACACCAAGAGATGAAGGACACGATCAGGAAAGAATATATGCAGAGACTAAAGTCGATACTTAAGTCAAAACTCAACGCCGGAAATATGATAAAAGCCATAAACACATGGGCAGTGCCAGCATCAGATACAGCGCAGGAATAGTGGAATGGACGAAGGCAGAACTCAGCAGCATAGATCAGAAAACCAGGAAACATATGACAATACACAAAGCACTACACCCAAGAGCAAATACGGACAGACTATACATAACACGAAAGGAAGGAGGGAGAGGACTACTAAGTATAGAGGACTGCGTCAACATCGAGAACAGAGCACTGGGGCAATATCTGAAAACCAGTGAAGACGAGTGGCTAAAGAGTGCATGGGAAGAAGGACTAATAAAAGTAGACGAAGACCCACAAATATACAGAGAACAGGAAATGACAGACAGACCAGAGGACCTGGCACAACAAACCAATGCACGG
>NC_087212.1:3084376-3089376 GCF_015104395.2 Macrobrachium nipponense
CGAATGCTTAATTAATGGCATTTCTCTCAGTTGATTCGTCTTCATGGTGTCGTTATTGACTTCGTGTATGAAATTCTTCTACCTGTTCAATTAGAAAGCATGCATATTTTGAATAATGAGTGCCTGTTCAATTAGAAATTATGCGAATTTTGAAGTCATTACCTGTTCAGTTAGATTTCGTGCATATTTTGAATAATAATAACCTATTCAATTAGAAGTTATGCGAATTTTGAAGAATAATTACTTGTTCAATTAGAAATTATGCATATTTTGAACAATAACAACCTATTCAATTAAAAATTATGCGAATTTTGTAGTCATTACCGGTTCAGTTAGAAATTATGCATATTTTGAATAATAATAACCTATTCAGTTGGAAATTATGCGAATTTTGAAGAGTAATTACCTGTTCAATTAGAAATTATGCATATTTTGAATAATAGCAACCTATTCAATTAAAAATTATGCGAATTTTGAAGAATAATTTACCTGTTCAATTAAAAATTATGCATATTTTGAATATCACCTATTCAATTAGAAATTATGCATATCGGGAATAATAATTACCACCCAGTAATAATAAAACTCGTCAAACACTTCAGTATTCGAAATCATGCATATTTTGAATAATAACTACCTATTCAATGAGAAATTATGCGAATTTTGAAGAGTATACCTGCTCAATTGGAAATTATGCATATTTTGAATATACCCCATTCAATTAGAAATTATACATATCGGGAATAATAATTATCACACAGTAATAATACAAACTCGTCAAACACTTCAGTATTCGAAAGATTAAATTACGCCTTAATGGAAAAAAAAATCGACATTACCGAAGGCCAGCCGACAGAATGATGCAACTTAGGACTTGGGTTTATCATACATTGCTCTTACTGGTATCTAATTCTAATTCCCCTCCCCCGCCCCCTACCCATTTCCCCCCAAGGCATCCCTGCTTTCCTTTCTACTGACAGTGAGGAGGTCATTACTTGTGCTCTCATTCCTCCTGCAGTTACCGGCCCTTCAAACGATCCAGTAACCTTCGTTTTTTTTCCAGGACCAGATTTGAAGACCGAGAAAAGATTCTTTAGTTTTCTGGATTAGCGTCAATGCCTTTGGCTATTGAGGAGTTTTCTAGCAAGAAAGGTCTGTAGATAACTGCATTTGTTTATGAACAAAAAAATATCGAATGCTTGCCAATGAACAGGTTTCTGGAAAATCAATACAACTAATGTGAAAGATTTTCAAAATCAACAAGTAACTGAATATATAGATCTTGTCATATTTCCGGATACATGGTTTAATAATAATCAAAAAATAGAGCGCCAAGGAGCGGAAGTTACAATAGGTAAGTAGTTAACATTATAACACCGATTGTTATATACATTTTATAAAGTCTGAAAGATTCTTCCATCAAATATCTCATAAGGTGGATTAGGGGAACTGCAGTCTACCCTAATTAATCCAGGTGCAACCATCCAGCCACTGGAGGGTATTACATCATCTCTCTACTTATCAAATCAGGTCAAACCAAGCCCTGACTGGGTCACTGTGTAGTAGTTTGACCCGAAACCATTCAGTAATAGCCTGTCAGAAGATAAAGCTATCACTGACCACAACACTTTATGGCATCGGCAGAAAAAGTGATCCAGTGTGGCAGAATTTTGACACAACCTCATGGAAATCTGGCAAGGTATGGAAAGCTAAATACAATAATTGCAAAATTCATTTACAGGGATTAATAACAAGAATGAAATAGCATGGAAAAATGTCACCGGTTTCGAACGTTAATTTTCAATCATTTTGAATAATATTGCCGGTGGATACGTTGTCACTTACACTCAAAACTTGTTTTATTGCGCGTGCACCACTCCAAAAGCATTGTCAAATCAGCCCAAGTTATATAATTATGCCTTAATTGCTCCACTTGCCTTAATAAGCCCCCACCCCCGGTTCCTTCTCATTAGACAGAGCAGGCCTTCGCTCTCCTTCTTGACCTCTACCCTATATACCTGCCTTCCAACCTGATTCAGTTACCTTCACCCTTCTGCAGGTCGTGGACCCACCGACAAATAAATGTATATTTTCGTTTACTTTTACGGAACGTCTTATAGCTGCCGTGAGCTGCTCAATTATTATGAACTACAGGTTCGAGACAGCAATGAAAACGGGTGTTCTTCGAAGATGATGCTTTACACTTAATGACTGGACCATGATACTATTCGGTCAGGAGGAGAAGAATTCTGAGTGGGGAACAGAATTACTATACAAGTATTAGTAAACGAAGCCTATATTTTTCTTTTAATTAAAAATAGCGTGAAAATAGTTCAAACCAGATGGCATTTTTACTGTGGTCAGCTTTACCGATATTAAAACCTTATCTGCACCCAATAAGTTCATTTTTTCTAATGATAATGAGAACAGCAACCATGTCGCATTTGCTCAAATACGATTATTCAATATATTTTGTCAAGGAAACTTATTACTTTTCGTTTCAATAAACTGTACTACATTTAACAAAATTCACACCTGAATTTACTACTCCCGAACATTAGCCTGAAATGAACCATGTAGTTCATTACTTTAAACGCATTAAATTTACTGAACACTTCCAGCGAAATACCGAAATATGTGCATTTTTCCGAATGTCCTAATATCTCAGCAATTTCACAAATGAACCTACATTATTTTTGGATATTCCGACGAAATCTCAAGCTTTCCTTAGTTTAGCAATTTTTGCCTCTGGGTGTTCTATTTTGTAAGAATTACACATTCAACTGTCTTACTTCATGGACGAATGAAAGGCCAGGGATAATTACAGCTTTCAGATTTCTCAGTAATTACATTCTAATTATTCTAATTATCACGATTAAAAATGGTTCGGCATTTCTAAATGCCGGTCTATTGCTTCGTCAAGTAGACTTCTGAGTGTTTCATGAGAAATGTCATCTGTTCCGCAAATCATGCTTCGCAACTTGTGCATACTTAAACAGAAGAAAGTAATCATTTTCTTAAATGTTGGTTCAAGCAACTGCCTCGTTTTCTTGATACCGCAGACAGAGGACACAACTTCTGGACCAGTGATCCTCAACCTGGTGAGGGCGCCCCCCCCCCCCCCCCGCCCCCACCCTCCCCACAACCCTACAGGGGGCCTCAGCAACATCCAGTGGAGGTGCAAGCCATAGGGGAAAATTAAAAAAAGTCTCTAATTATATTCAGAAGTTAATGAAAAAATGCAAAAGTATCGCCTTATAACGTTACTTTCCAATAGCCCACTACTCTGGTTATACTCCTTGGGCTTACCATGTTAAGTAATGATTGACCTCCCTCCCTACCTTATCCCTCGAAACCCCTTCTCTTTCTCTCTTTCGATTTTTTCCTGGAAATCTGGGAGGGAATTTTACTCACGGGTCCAAAGGGGGCGTGGAGGGAAGGACCAACTCTTAGAAGGGGCGTGGTAATAAAAAGGTTAAGAACCACTGTTCTAGAGAGTGCATATCTTAAGAGTAGATTCAATTTGTATTTATGTTTTTTTACAATGCCCCACAAAATCTGAAACACATACGTACAAAACACTCACTTCCTCTTAGCAAAAGCTATATATTCGCACTGAACCCACGTACTTTTTATTTATTTATTTTTAACAAATAATTTAATCACATAGAAAACACTCAGTCACGACTAGTCCAGGATACATATTCGATAACTCGAAACTTGAACATAAATTTAATCACGCAGAAACACTCATTGATATATTCGTTAACTCGAAGCCTAATCATAAATTTACTCACGCAAAACTCATTTTTGAGTGAATCCATATTGTCAACGACCCAGTTCTATGTGTTTTTCGCCGATGTCAACTTACTTTTCACTTGTCTGCTGTGGAATGACGTAAGCGGTAAATTTTCTTGCTGAATTACAAATGATCCGGGGAGTAAATTACATGACACTTCCATCTTGCGACTTGGAAAAATTGCAGTACAATTTAAGTGAATTTCCAGAATTCTGACTATTCATGCTGAGGATTCATGTGGGGCCAGTGACTGTATAATTGCAGTGGAATTTTATGTCTCCTCACCGAGTCACTTTCAGCTTAATGTTTCTTCTTATCAGATTTTCGCTTACCCGGGGAGTAAACCTACAAACTGCTTTGTAGGATAGCCTCATGGAAAAGCTTCGAAAAGGTGTTTCGCGTTGAATTGAAGATACAGGAATTTTAGGATAGGATATTTAAGATTTATTTATTAGAATGAAAATATAAAAAATAAATAATGTGCATATTAAACAGTAGAAAAAAACTATTCCTAAAATATAGCGATTTATTTATTTTCCGTGTGAAACAAGGCTCAATTTTGAATGGAGATTTCAGCACGTTTTAATTCACGTGAAAAAGTTAGGAATATAATGTTTACGATTTATGAGCAAGCCGGAGGTCAGATCACGCCTTGTTGACATAAGAAAGCCTTCCGAGCGTATACCTGTATACACACACATATCTATATATACTTATACATATTCACTTTTTAGAAAAGTACACCACTACGGTATACTCCCACTTATACTACCGAATCAAAATGGATCCCTTATAGACAACTTCAACATTACTCACTGCATACACCTACACACAAGGAAAACTGAACTGCCCCATACACACTGCACCACTCACCTATCTTTCAGGCTCTTTCTACCTGTCAACATTGATTCTACAGGATCTATCAGCGTTTTATGTCTTCCTGCCCACCTTCCTTTTAACACTTTCGACCTATGCCCCATTCTTTCTGCATGACATCAGCATCTCAAAAAAATCTTAACATATTCCCCTTATCTGTGTTAATACTTTTTTGCCTACACTTGTTGTACCAAGTGTCCTTTGCAGCAGAATGGTTATTCTGCTGCAAAGGACACTTGGTACAACAAAACGCCATACTTCCAAAATTGGCTTTCAGAGACACTCCATTTCTCTTCTCACATTTCTCTACACTGTCTGTTACTTT
>NC_087212.1:3094376-3126876 GCF_015104395.2 Macrobrachium nipponense
AGAGAGAGAAAGAGAAATTTCATCTATATAAGAAATAGGGCCTAGACGAGAGAGAGAGAGAGAGAGAGAGAGAGAGAGAGAGAGAGAGATATTTAATCTATATCAGTCAGATCTATAGTAGCAGAGAGAGAGAGAGAGAGAGAGAGAGAGAGAGAGAGAGAGGAGAGGAATTTCATCTATATCAGTCAGACCTATGGTATTAGGGCCTAGACGAGAGAGAGAGAGAGAGAGAGAGAGAGAGAGAGAGAGAGAGAGAGAGAGAGATTTAATCTATATCAGTCAGACCTATGGTATCAGGGCCTAGACGAGAAGAGAGAGAGAGAGAGAGAGAGAGAGAGAGAGAGAGAGAGAGAGAGAGAGAGAGAGATTTAATCTATATCAGTCAGATCTATGGTATCAGGGCCTACACGAGACGAGAGAGAGAGAGAGAGAGAACTGGAGGATGCCTATATCATCTAGTAAATATCCCATGAAGCAGTTGACGGCTGAAGGGGATAATAATTCGTGTGGAAATGAAATCACACCATCGGCCTCGGTTTAAATGGAGGGGGCTGGTTGGGCAGTGGCTTTAGTGCCCCTTCTCTCGCTCAACTTCATTCCCAGGTCACTGGCGATACCAACCGCGCATTTACAACTCCATAAACACAAACCCAAACACAATTATTTGGGTCAGCTCTCCAAAGGCGTCAACTTAAATGGCTAGCATTTAAAATATATCTTAAGCGTCAGCTGAAATGGCTAGCATTTAAAATATATTCTTGCATTCGCTGACCCTTCAAAATATTTATTCTTAATTTTCGTTGACACTGTGTAGAAAAAGCAGGACAGTTTGAGGTGCACGCAATTATTTGCTCACTGGAATGCAGGCAAAAGTTATCATTTTTAACATTAAATTCTTTACGAGAGAGAGAGAGAGAGAGAGAGAGAGAGAGAGAGAGAGAGAGAGAGATTTAGCTAACATCCTTAGGGCAGAAGTTTTTTATAATTCACATAAATGTTATAGTCAGAAGTCCTTTTATTCAACTAACAAAACTGTATGAGAGAGAGAGAGAGAGAGAGAGAGAGAGACCTTACAGACCTTACATCTTGTTCTGGTTGCCCCAGGTCCCTCAGTGTGAGGCACCTCTAATGTCTACCAGAGAGTTGCTAGTGCATCTTCCGGTATATTTTGCATCTTCCAATCTTGGATGGTCTGGGATGCAGCTTAGATATTTGTCGAGCTTATTCTTAAACACATCTACGCTCACTACTGATAATCCTCAGATGAGCTGGCAACGCATTGAATAGACCCTGCATTGTCGATGCTGGTGCGTAGTGGATTAATGTCCTGTGTGCTTTCCTTATTTTTCCTGGTATTGTTTTGGGCCCTATTAATCTACCTCTGCTTGCTCTTTCTGAGTTTTTTAGCTCCATGATGTTTTCCGCAATTCCTTCTATCTGTTTCCATGCCTGAATTATCATGTAGCGTTCTCTTCTCCTTTCTAGACTATATAATTTTAAAAATTGTAGTCTTTCCCAGTAGTTAAGATCCTTAACTTCAACTATTCTAGGTGTAAAGGACCTTTGTACACTCTCTATTTGTGCAATATCCTTTTGATAGTGTGGGTACCATATCATATTGCAATATTCAATTGGACTACGAGCATATGTTTTATAGAGCATAATCATGTGTTCAGCTTTTCTTGTTTTGAAGTGCCGTGACAACATTCCCATTTTTGCTTTACATTTTGCCAATAGAATTGCTATTTGATCATTGCATAACATGTTCCTATTCAACATCACATCAAGGTCTTTAACTGCTTCCTTATTTGTGATTGTCTCATTATTAGGTCCCCTATATGCATATAGCTTTCCTTCTCTGTCTCCATAATTTATTGATTCAAATTTATCATAGTTAAATACCATCCATTTACCTCTGCCCAATCATATACTTTGTTAAGGTCTCTTTGTAGCGCGTTCCTATCTTCATCACAAGTAATTTCTCTACTTATTCTTGTGTCATCGGCAAAACTACTCACTACCGAGTCCTTAACATAACTGTCTATGTCTGTAATCATAATAACAAACAGTAATGCAGCTAACACCGTACCTTGTGGCACACCGGATATTACCTTAGCTTCATCCGATTTCTCATCGTTTGCAATAACTATCTGTTTTCTGTTGTGTAAAAACCATCTTCCTACTTTATCCACTATATTATGTTTTCTAATTTTCTTCGCTAATATATTATGATCTACCTTGTCAAAAGCTTTTGCAAAGTCTAGATAAACCACATCTGTTTCATTTCCGCTTTTCATATATTTGTATATGTTCTCACAGTGGACTAACAGTTGGGTTTGTTTACTTTTTCCGGGTACAAAACCATGTTGCCCTATATTAAACAGATTATTTTCTATTAAATGTTTCATAATATTTTTCTTTATTACCCTTTCATACACTTTCATAATATGTGATGTTAGACTCACAGGCCTATAATTACTTGCCTCTAGTCTTGATCCACTTTTGAAAGTAGGGGTAATATATGCTAATTTGTGCTCATCATAAATCTTGCCTGTATCTACACTTTGTCTTAATAATATTGCAAGTGGCTTTGTGATAGAGTGAACTACTTTCTTTAACAAAATAGCAGGGACACCATCAGGCCCAGCTGCAGCTCCATTTTTATTTTCATTAATAGCCTGCACAATATCAGCTTCATTAATATCTGTCTGCTAAATATTCACTATTTTCATCCCTTATTTCTATATCATTATATTCATTATCGATTCTAGGGGTGAATTCTCTCTTATATCGTTCTGCCAATATGTTGCATATTTCCTTTTTTTCATTTGCTAATCTCCATTCAATTCTTGGAGGGCCTATTTCTATTCTTCTTTTTCGCATACGAGTACAATAGTTTGGGGTTTTGCTTGATATTTACTAGGGTTTTTTCTTCCATGTCCCATTTTTCATTTTCTTTTGATTGTATAATCTTTTGTTCATTTTCTATCTTACTTTTTAATTCGATTACTTTCCATGCCTTTTTTTTCTTTTGCAAGACCCTTTTTTTTTTTTCCTTTTTTCCCACTTTCTGATTTTTCTGGAACAAGATCCTTCTGTCTCTTGGTATGCATGACTGATGTTTACTTTTCTTCTTCGGTATATATTTATCCACTATTTTCTCTAATATTTTATATAATATCTCTGTATTTACCTTTATATCATCACTTTCGAAGATGTTATCCCAATCTTTGTTTAATTCTTCATTTACTTGCTTTGGAATGGACTGTTAATAATTCTATGACATTATGGTCTGAAATACTCGCATTATAAACTATTATTTCTTTAACATAATTCACCTCATTCACAAATACTAGGTCTAAAGTATTTTCCTTTCTTATTGGCAGGTGATTTATTTGTTGAATGTTGTATTCAACTAGCATATCTAATAGCTTTTCGAATTGCCTTTTATCTTCTGCACTATTATTATTCTTTCTTTCCAGTCTACGAAAGGAAAGTTAAACTCTTTAGTATTAGGGGTCTATATATTATTATGTTCGTTAATTTTTCAGATTCAAATGCTACCGCTATTAGTTCACATCCTGAGTTACTATATTTCTCATATATTTTTCCTTGTTTTTTGTCTTTCCCATATATTGCGGTTCCCCCTTGATTCCTATTTTTTCTATCTGATCTATAAGTTTGGAACCCTTTTATTTGATCGTCATTCCCAGTCTCTTGGGAATACCAGGTTTCACTTCTATTCATTATATCTATTTTCTTTTCAATTTGGGTTAGTTCTTCTAAGTACTCTATTTTTCTTTTTGAGTTACTAGTAATTAAACCCTGCGCATTCATCACTATGATGGTTTGCGTGTTTTCTCCTTCATTTAATATGGGTAATAATAAGGATTTTCCCATGTCTCTTTCCTGTTCTGGTATGTTGTTCTTTTCTTCATTTCCAGAAATTCTGACATTAAAAAATCCAACTTTTCCATATTTGATCTTCATTCAACATAATTATTCATTTTGTGTCTGAATCTGCAATTTTCTCCGAATCTGCAATATCCTCTAGCATCGTACATACAGTATTTATCTCTTGAGCTGTATCTTGGGCCGTATCTTGGAGCTGATGCTTGGAAATTCTTTGCTGACACTCCATATTGCTGTGATGGCTTGCTTTTTTCCTTCACCTCATATTCTTTGTTCCTCTCTTTATTTGTTTCTTTCTTATTTTGGATTTTATTATTTGATTGATTATTTAATTGATTTTGATTCATGGCTACAGGGTGCAATTTACATTTTTTGTTGAACTTACATCCTTTTCCTTCTTTTAGGTTTTTGCATATTTTTGGATGTAGATCTCTGCAATCATCCTCATAGTCATCTAGGTATGCACATTTACCATAGATTTCATAGTTGTGACATAGCTCGGGATGTTTGTAGTAACATCTTTCTCCGAATCTGCAATTCCCTCTTTTCAAAAGGGTGCAGACTTTGTCTTCCTTGTCTATTTTTTCCTCTTTCCCATTATTGTGCAGATCTGGGTAGAGCATCTTCGGGATTTTATTTTGTGTTGTCATGTCGTAATTTATTTCTTCGTATGTATGCTGCTTGACTGCCTCATATGTAGTATCGATGAGTATCTCTGAATCCATACTCTTGTCTTGTTCTTTGTTTTCCTTATTTTTTTCTGTCATTTCTTCTCTTCCATTTTCCTCTTCTTCTTCTTCTTCCTCTTCCTCTTCTTCTTCATCCTCAACTATTTGTACATTAAGTCTTGATTTAATAACACTGCCTATCCATGATAGACATGTTGAGCAAAATATTCTGGTATCCTTACTCATATCTTGCATTACTTCAGCACATTGAGGATGCGTTGGAATGTTCCATGCAGAACATTTTCTGATCAGGTTTTGTGGATTAACTATGCTATACCACACCTTACACAGTTTGCATGCTTTGGGCATTCTTTTTCCTATTGCATCAATTAGGATATTCACATTGTTCACCTTATTCATTTTGTTTTCTTTGCCGAATATGTTGATTGATGTAAATTTTCTTTATGAGTCTCTTGACCACTTGGATTTTATTTGGAACTTCTTCAATTTTTTTCAAGATGTTTTCTGTTGATTTGTTCCAGTTTGAAGGATCATATCCTTCTAATATGTTATATGAATGCTTTGCAAATCTTTTTGATTAGGGCTGTTGTTGATCTCATAGATGAGAAATGCCAGCTCCCTTCCTGCTACCTCATCATATTGCGAATCTGCTAGACACGCTAAAGTTTCAGCCATTTTTCTTTCCCACAGTTAGGAACTTACTGCCATCTTGATCTGATTTACAGTATTTCACTTGTATAACTAACTTTGTAGACGCTTTATCCTACTATTTTCACACTAATCCTATCACCGACAGTTCACGAACACTTCTAGATATTTTTCGATTTCCAGACGTATGTTAAACGTGGGATATCTGTCGATTAATCAGACTGTGCGCTGGAACGTCTCACCAAGCAAACTGGCACTACTCGAGAGGAGAGAGAGAGAGAGAGAGAGAGAGAGAGAGAGAGAGAGAGAGAGAGATAAATTTGCCTCACATCTTTAAGGCAGAAGTCTTTTTTTTTATTTACAAAACTGTATTTGAGAGAGAGAGAGAGAGAGAGAGAGAGAGAGAGAGAGAGAGAGAGAGAGAGATTTAGCTCATATCCTTAGGGCAGAAGTTTTTTTCCAATTCACACAAATATATTAGAGAGAGAGAGAGAGAAGAGAGAGAGGGGGCGAGATAGAGAGAGAGAGAGAGAGAGAGAGAGAGAGAGAGAGAGAGAGAGATTACATTTATAAGGTTACAACATTTTTCCTTTTTAAAAAAACGCATAAGTCAATTTGCATTTATAAACCACTTTTCAGCATTCCGGATTTGACTGAATACTTTCGTCAGAGAGAAAAGAAGAACTAAAATCATGAAGACTCCAGCAGTTTTCTGACAAATGAACATATTGAAAAACATCCACAACAAAATGATATAGACAGACATGAACAGTTGATTGCCCAACAAACTTCCGGCTTTTTTCGATTGTGACGTAATCAATAATTAACATTCTCACAAACAATTAATTACAATGTATACCTTTCTTTAACCCTCCAATGAGAAATAACTTACAGCTAACACAAGTCCACCATTTATAATTAAATATAAAACGAACTTCATCTCTAGTCATCAGATATTGAAAAATTAATAATTACAGATATTAAACCACATGTCACTTCATATCGAAATCATTATATCTTGGGAATAATTTGCACAAAAGGGAAACTGTAATGCATAAATGCATCTCACCCGGACAGGATTCGAACTTGAGGGTCTGATTTAGAGTGTGGGTGTGTGTGCGTGTGTGTGTAATTATAAAAATAATATAGTGATACGTACATGATATTCAAAATGTAAATGCAATGAAGAAGGTTGATGAGCAGAAGGATCTCAAAATGAAAAAAAGGCTTGATCCGACCTCCAGCTTACTCAGAGCGCGCGCTAAAATCTACGGTCAAATAGAGCATTGTTTCACCAGCGAAAATTAAAATAAATAAGCTATATTTCATTAGAAATTATTGTTCTGTACTGTTTAACATGCATATTATTCAATTTTCACATTTTCATTCTAATACATAAATCATACATATCCTATCCTAAAATTCATGTACATTTAACTAAACGCGATACACCTTTTTCAGCTCTTCCATAGGGCTTTCCTACCCCCAACAAGAACAAGAACAACAACTACAACAACATAAAAGTAGTTTGTAGGGCTTACTGCGAAAAAAGTTTCAAAGGAAAGACGCTGTTTGATAAAGATGGAGTACAATGAGGATCTATATTTGTGAACTATAGAGAAATGGCAGAGTTGAATGAGTGAAAAGGGTTTTGAAGAAAGTTAACATTGAGGATGTACAGAAAAATGGAAAGGACACCAGCTTATGGATTACTAGTAAGTTGCCGCAGTGCAACTGGATCAAACTGGCTGACCAAGGTGTGCAAGGTATGTCTGGATGAAGGAAAGGTTCAACAGGAATAGGCGAGGAGAAATAGTTTGTTTCCACTTTGCATAAAGGGTAAACGGTTATTTATGAAATGCTTACATAGCAATTATGGTATCAGAAAAATTCAAGGTGAGATGCGTGGTGATGTGTACGAGTGGTAAAAAGGTTGGTATATGTGAAATGATGAAACTACATGTTTTTCAGCTGGTTTGGTTATGTGTGGCTTCAACATCTAAGAAATAAAATGCAACGGGTAACAGAGATGCGAATGGCATAGTGTGCAAGAAGAGGTAGGGGGAGGAATTCCTGGGAGGCTGGTGAGTCCTCTGTGCATATGTGTAGTACTGAAGAATGCATGTGGAAGTCATTATTGTCCTTTCTTCACTCGGAACGTTTCTCACCATACTAAGGAAGTGTTGAAATCCTAATGAAACCACCACAAGTGGAACCTAACCTCAGGAATTTTAACTAAGGAAGTTAGGTGTCCTGTTGAGGAAAAAAATACTTCAAAATAGACGTTTAAAAAATTCTAACTACCAATTTTTTATAATAAAATGACAAAGTAGTATATGTTTTGGGGTAGTCAAAAGTAACTAATGTAAGGGCAATGCTACCTTTATAACATGTTTAAATTAAAATATACATAAAAAAAATCTTAGAAAAGCTATCGAGTCAAAATGTTTCTATACAAAAGAAGCCCAGGTCCTTCTTCCAGATGTAAAGCGATGCTAAGAAGTCTTCAGTTAATGAAAAATATTGATAGGATAATGTCAGATACACACGCTAGTTAATTCGGCGACCCCGAATCCATCCATTTTCTATTAGAAAAAGAGTCTCAAGAACCCCTAATCCGTTTTCTATTAGAAATGGGGGTCTCAGAAACCCCGAATCCTATTTCTAATCCCAATTTATATTAGAATAAGCGTCTCAAGGACCCTCCCCCCCCCCCAATCCATTTTTTCTATTTTTGAAAAAGGGTCTCAAGAACCCTTCATCCATTTTCTACTAGAAAAAAGGATCTGGGATCCTGTTGGTCTTGGTGTGAAAGGAGATATGAAACGGAAATTCAAGTAGTAAACCTTTATTTACAAACAAGATATCAACAGCAACTATAAATAAGCATATACTAGGACAAAAAGTGGTCACGAGAGAATAATGCCGATTCCCTCAGTCAAGAAAGGCTGGGATAGAGCTCAGGCTTAAAAGCTGTAGCCCTGACTAGGAGCTGGAGGTGGAGCAGTGTACTGGGGACGGGCTCCTCCCGCCGCTTCAGCAGCGGTGCCTGAGCAGCGAATTCGATCTGGGCGATGGCGTGGGCTGGGAGGGGGTGGGGAGTGGGCAGGAGGTCAGACTCGACGCGGTACCCACTGCCATCAGCTACGAAGTTGAAGACTCCCGGGGTGCCGTCGGGGAAGGTGAAGCTGGAATGATAAAAGAAAAATAAATATCTAAGTGTTGTCTTTATCAGAAGCCATTTTTTTTTATATTCAGGGCAATGTATTCAGTATAATATCTAACTGGAATCACTGAATAAATACTTGTCCTTACCTCCAGCCTCCCTGGGCAGCCACTGCTCCTTCGGGCCCCTGAGGGGCGCCTTGCTCATGACGGCTGATGCCATCCCCAGTTTCGAAGTTGAAGTTGTAGACCCCAGCAGCATCAGGTCCCTCGCGAACGTCGACGAGAATAGGAACCACGGGACCCGAGGGACCACCGGGTGCGCTGTAGGATGGAGGGGGAGGGGCCCCATACCCCTGATGGGACAGCATCGACTGCTCCCAATAACAAACACACAAGCAGTTTCTTGGAGGAAATAGAAACAAACTTATTTAATGATCTACAAGGATATACACCACCATCATAAAAAAAATTCTCGTCAGTCATTTGTGTTTTAGATTCTTTTGCTGAATAACTATCAATAGCATGTTTTCTTTAATAATCTCTCTGAATAATCTAACTATAGCATATTTTTTTGGATAACCTCTTTCAAGTTACATTTAATCGAAAGCAAACTATAAAACCAGTGTCAATTCTGGCAAAACGTTTATTAACGAATCTCTCTCTCTCTCTCTCTCTCTCTCCATCTCTCTCTCTCTCTCTCTCTCTATATATATATATATATAGATATATATATATATATATATATATATATATATATATATACATATATATATATATATATATATATGGGATACAATCCACAGTGAAGTAAATTCCTCTTGTAGTACCTGGCTTCTGATATATATATATATATATATATATATATATATATATATATATATATATATATATATATATATATATATATATATATATATATATTTAAACTGTTGACTTCCTTACCGAAATCATGTTTACGATGTCGATCGGTCGAGTAGAATGCTTACTCCAGTTCAAAGTGATGTTTATATAGGAGGCCTGTGTCCCGCCTCTCACTTCCGACTCATTCCCCTCTTACTGACTGGGAGGGATGGGCCACCCACAGCCCCTCCCTTAAATCGACCCCCCACCAAACCCAAACCGGCCCCTCCCCCTCCCTTGAGTGGTCATGAACCAGTAACCTCCTTCTTCTCCTCTCTCGAAGTGACCGCAAGAACACACTGCATGCATTTAAGATTCCCTATAATATGTTTTTTTTTATTATCATTTTGACAGACAAGATCATACAAATAAAAACATTGGGATCATATGGAATTTGGATTTAACCCTTAATTCTGAAGGGTCCATATCCTTTTAAATACCTCATTAAAGATAAGTAATGGAAATTTGAGTATTACCTTAGTTTATAATCAAAATTCAACATATTTCTTTCCATAAGGAATTACTCTGTACACTAATAACTGAAAACTTAAAACACTATTGTGTCTCTAATATTTTAAAATTTAAAGATTTCTAGGACAAAAGGGCTAACGAAGTGAATGAAAAAATGCGAAGTGGAGTATAATTATGCAGCGTTCCAGATATTACTGTTCTGATAACCTGACATTAACTGTTATTAGAAATATATTACGACAGTGAGAAAAGCAGACTGTGATTTTCAGTGTGATATATTCTTCGAGAATAAAATAAAAAGTTGAAAAACGTTTAATTAACAAACTGGATAATTAACGATTCTGGAAAAATACTGCATTGGCTGAATGATAGATAAACGTAACCTGGCGCTGCAAAATGGGTTTTTGCATAATTAGGCAAGTAGATAATTAAGGATATCCCAATTACAATAACTGATAACAATATGGCATTCAGCACTGACCCTAAGGAACTCCTTCTAGACAAGAGAAATCAGGCTAAGAAAACCTGAATGATTAATGACAACTTCCTTGTCAGTCATTATGAGATTATAAAATATAGAATTTATGTCAAATGCCAAGCGCTGGGACCTATGATCATTCAAAACGCTGGAAGGAAAATTGAGAGTAAAAAGGTCTTAAAGGTGTATAACAGGAGGAAGACCTCACAATTGCAAAATGATACTATTATTCGGAGAGTGTGGAAACAAAGATGGAAGAAAGAATAGGAAATCCATCACGAGTTCTTTTTAGAATACCATGTGCGACTTCAAGGTCATATGACCTCTTGAGGTCAAGGGAATGCGGTCATATGATGCTCCTTGAATTCAAAGGCTTCATAACGAGAATGACTGAAATACGATTGATAAATCTGTACTTATACCCATTTAGTGGAAACCACATTGGAAAGGCGATAAAATACTCTTCTTATCAAATAGCACACAAGCTTTGCTCTCCCTATCAACTTCGCTGATCTCAGACTAAAAAGACATCGATGCAGCTGAGCGGAAAACTAAGGCTAAAATGTATTCATTCAGCTTCAAAGGGCTACCACGAAAGATCTAGTGCCAATGTTACTGGATAGCGCATAGGACGTCTTGTCCTGTCAATAATTCTTAGTTAAGGAAAAGTTTAAGTGTTCTTCAACTTCCTGGGTATTGTTGCAAATGAAATTCCATCATGGTACTCGGCTCTATCATTGCAATCTAACATTGCAGAATCATTTCTCTCTTAGTGAAGAGAAGATTGCTATGATTCTTTCTTATTAGCTGAGATACCTAAGGTTATTTGCTCATCTCCAAATCTACCCATGCATCTTGGAGAAGCTTCTAGTTTAGTTGTATATAAATAGACATAAGCCAGACACGATCATATATCAAAGTTCGTTGAAGAGGGAGAGAGAAGAGAGAAGAGGAGAGAGAGAGGAGGGAGAGAGAGAGATGAGAGAGAAAGAGAGAGAGAGAATTCTCTATATTCAGTCAGAAAACCTATGGTATCAGTGTCTAGAGGAGAAGAGAGAGAGAGAAGAGATGTAAATCATATCAGTCGATCTATGGTATCAGGGCCTAGACGATTGAGAGAGAGAGAGAGAGACGAGAGAGAGGAGAACCAGAGAGAGGAGAGAGAGAGGATTCCTAAGTCACCTGGCAAATATTCCTTGAAGCAGATGACGGCTGAAGGGGAAAATAATTCGTGTGGAAATTAAATCACACCATCGGCCTCGGTTTAAATGGAGGGGGCTGGTTGGGGCAGTTGGCTTAGTGCCCCTTCTCCTCGCTCAACTTCATTCCCAGGTCACGGCGATACCAACCGCGCATTTACAACTCCATAAACACAAACCTAAACACAATTATTTGGGTCAGCTCTCCAAAGGCGTCAACTTAAATGGCTAGCATTTAAAATATATCTTAAGCGTCAGCTGAAATGGCTAGCATTTAAAATATATTCTTGCATTCGCTGACCCTTCAAAATATTTATTCCTATTTTTCGTTGACACTGTGTAGAAAAACCAGGACAGTTTGAGGTGCACGCAATTATATATTTGCTCTGGAATGCAAGCAACAGTTATCAATTTCAACATTTTTAATTCTTCTTCTACTTCTGAGAGAGAGAGAGAGAGAGAGAGAGAGAGAGAGAGAGAGAGAAAAAATTTAGCTCACATCCTTAGGGCAAAGTCTTTTTTTTGGATTTCCAAGTATTTGAGAGAGAGAGAGAGAGAGAGAGAGAGAGAGAGCCACATTCTTATATAAGGCTACAAAATTTTTCCTTTTCAAGCTACAAAAGTATCTTTTGTACAACGATGGTTCCTTCGAAAAAATCGAACTGCATTCAAGTGTAATTTTATCTAAACTACGCATAATTCAACTTGTTTTTTATAAACCACTCTTCAGCAATCCGAATTTGATTGAATACTTTCGTCAGAGAGAAAAGAAGAATTGTAAAATCATGAAGACTCCAGCACTTTTCTAATAAACATATTGGAAAATAGCCACTACAAAGTGGGATAGACAGAAACATGATCAGTTCATTGCCAAGCAACTTCCAGCATTTTTTTTATTTTGACGTAATCAATATCCAACCTTTTCACAAACAATTAATTACGATGCATACCTTTCTTTAACCCTTCAATGAGAAATAACTTACAGCTAACACAAATCCACCATTTATAATTAAATATAAAACGAACCTCATCTATAGTCATCAGATATTGAAAAATTAATAATTACAGATATCAAACCACATATGTCACTTCATATTGAAATCATTATATCTTGGGAATAATTTGAACAAAAGGGGAACTGTAATGCATAAATGCATCTCACCCGGACAGGATTCGAACGTGAGGGTCTGGTTTAGTGTGTGTGTGTGTGTGTGTGTGTGTGTGATTATAAAAATAATATAGTGATACATACATGATATTCAAAATGTAAATGCAATGAAAAGAAGGTTGATGAGCAGAGGATCTCAAAAAAAAAAAAAAAAAGCGTATCACCCTCCAGCTTACTCAGAGCGCCTGCTAAAATATATGGTCAAATAGAGCATTGTTATACCAGCAAAGGGAAATTAAAATAAATAAGCTATTTCATTAGAAAGTTATTGTTCTGTACTGTTTAACATGATATTATTCAATTTTCATATCTTCATTCTAATACATAAATCATACATATCCTATCCTAAAATTCCTCTACATTTTACCTAAACGCGATATATCTTTTTCAGCTCTTCCATAGGGCTTTCCTACCCCCCAACAAGAACAAGAACAACAACTACAACAACATAAAAGTAGTTTGTAGGGCTTACTGCGAAAAAAGTTTCAAAGGAAAGACGCTGTTTGATAAAGATGGAGTACAATGAGGATCTATATTTGTAAACTATAGAGAAATGGCAGAGTTGAATGAGTGAAAAGGGTTGAAGAAGTTAACATTGAGGATGTACAGAAAAATGGAAGGACACCAGCTTATGGGATTACTAGTAAGTTGCCGCAGTGCAACTGTGATAAAACTGGCTGACCAAGGTGTGCAAGGTATGTCTGGATGAGGGAAAGGTTCAACAGGATAGGCGAGAGGAATAGTTGTTCCTTTGTATAAGGGTAACGTTTATGAAATGCTACATAGCAATTATGGTATCAGAAAAATTCAAGGTGAGATGCGTGGTGATGTGTTACGAGTGGTAAAAAAGGTTGGTATATGTGAAATGATGAAACTACTTGATTTAAGCTGGTTTGGTTATGTGTGGCTTCAACATCTTAGAAATAAAATACAACGGGTAACAGAGATGCGAATGGCATAGTGTGCACGGGGAGGTAGGGGGAGGAATTCCTGAGTGGCTGGTGAGTCTCTGTGTATATATATATATATATATAAGTTCATATCACATTTCCGTGATTCATATACATATCGAGCTACAATGTCCTTTAATAATCTAAATTCGCTCTACCTCGGAATTAATATATTTCATATATGCTTCACGTTAAATCCTTTCAATTTGCTCTACCTCCGAATTAATATTAATTTTCATATATTTTTTTGCTAACGAAGAATTTTTTATCGTATAGATGTTTGCTGGACCAGGGCGCGAAGAACCTATGGATCCTTTCAAACCCAGGAACGTCCAGTGAAGCGTTAGCCTACTACTACACACCACCGCGAGAGGCTCTAAAAGTTTCATGTCGCTCTCACCCTCATATAACCTTTCGCGCGCAGGTAATTAGTGGTTTGGAGACAAACATAAAGCCCACCTCGACTCCGGTTAGTGTTTGTAGTGCTTTTGACAGCACGTAGCCAATCTATAAGTCATATCACATTTCCGTGATTCATATACAAATATCGAGCTACAATGTCCTTTAATATCTAATTCGCTCTACCTCGGAATTAATATATTTTCATATATGCTTAACCGAAGGGGAATTTTTTTCTTTTTTACCCCTCGATAATAGATTTGCCTGGACCAGGGCGCGAACCTATGGATCCTTTCAAACCCAGGAACGTCAGTTGAAGCGTTACCTACTAACAACCCCCAACCGCGAGAGGCTAAAAGTTCATGTCGCCTCTCACCCTCATATACCTTTCGCGCGCAGGTAATTAGTGGTTTGGAGACACATCACCCACCTCGACTCCGGTAGTGTTTGTAGTAGGTAACGCTTCACTGACGTTCCTGGTTTTGAAAGGATCCCAATAGGTTCGCGCCTGGGTCCAGGCAAAATCTATTATCGAGAAAAAATTCCAAAAACCCCTTCGGTTAAAGCTATATGAAAATATATTAATTTCGAGGTAGAGCGAATTAGATATTAAAGGACATTGTAGCTCGATATTTGTATATGAATCACGGAAATGTGATATTGACTTATAGATTGGCTACGTGCTGTCAAAAGCACTACAAACACTACCGGAGTCGTAGGTGGGGGTGATTGTCTCCAAAAACCACTAATTACCTGCGCGCGAAAGGTATATGAGGGGTTGAGAGGCGACATGAACTTTTTAGCCTCTCGCGGTGGTGGTGTATTGTATGTAGGTAACGCTTCACTGACGTTTATTGGGTTTGAAAGGATCCATAGTTCGCGCCCTGGTCCAGGCAAAATCCTATATCGAGAAAAAATTCCCCTTCGGTTCAAGCAATATATGAAAATATATTAATTCCGAGGTAGAGCGAATTAGATATTAAAGGACATTGTAGCTCGATATTTGTATATGAATCACGAAATGTGATATGACTTATAGATTGGCTACTTGCTGTCAAAAGCACTACAAAACACTACCGGAGTCGAGGGTGGGTTGATGTTGTCTCCAAACCACTAATTACCTGCGCGCGAAAGGTATATGAGGGTGAGAGCGACATGAACTTTTTAGCCTCTCGCGGTGGTGTAGTAGGTAACGCTTCACTGACGTTCCTGGGGTTTGAAAGGATCCATAGGTTCGCGCCCTGGTCCAGGCAAATCTATATCGAGAAAAAATTCCCCTTCGGTTAAGCATATGGAAAATATATTAATTCCGAGGTTTAGAGCGAATTTAGATATTAAAGGACATTGTAGCTCGATATTTGTATATGAATCACGGAAATGTGATATGACTTATAGATTGGCTACGTGCTGTCAAAAGCACTACAAAACACTACCGGAGTCGAGGTGGGTTGATGTTGTCTCCAAACCACTAATTACTGCGCGCGAAAAGGTATATTGAGGGTGAGAGGCGACATGGACCTGAAATTTTAGCCTCTCGCGGGGGTGTGGTGTAGTAGGTAACGCTTCACTGACGTCCTGGGTTTTTGAAAGGATCCATAGGTTCGCGATCCCTGGTCCCCAGGCAAATCTATATCGAGAAAAAATTCCCCTTCGGTTAAGCATATATGAAAATATATTAATTCCACCGAGGTAGAAGCGAATTAGATATTAAAGGACATTGTAGCTCGATATTTGTATATGAATCACGGAAATGTGATATGACTTATAGAGTGGCTACGTGCTGTCAAAAGCACTACAAACACCACCGGAGTCGAGGTGGGTTGATGTTGTCTCCAAACCACTAATTACCTCAGCGCGCGAAAGGTGGTATGAGGGTGAGAGGCGACATGAACTTTTAGCCTCTTCGCGGTGGTGTAGTAGGTAAACGCTTCACTGACGTTCCTGGGTTTGAAAAAGGGATCCATAGGTTCGCGCCCTGGTCCAGGCAAATCATTATCGAGAAAAAAATTTCTTCCCTTCGGGTTAAGCATATATGAAAAAAAATATATAATTCCGAGGTAGAGCGAATTAGATATTAAAGGACATTGTAGCTCGAATTTTGTATATGAATCACGGAAATGTGATATGACTTATAGATTGGCTACGTGCTGTCAAAAGCACTACAAACACTTACCGGAGTCGAGGTGGGTTGATGTTGTCTCCAAACCACTAATTACTGCGCGCGAAAAGGTATATGAGGGGTGAGAGGCGACATGAACTTTTAGCCTCTCGCCGGTGGGTAGTAGTAGTAAGTTCACTGACGTTTCCGGCTGGGTTTGAAAAGGATCCAATAGGTAGGTTCGCGCCCTTGGGTCCAGGCAAATCTATTATCGAGAAAAAATTCCCCTTTCGGTTAAGCATATATGAAAATATATTAATTCCGAGGTATGAGCGAAATAGATATTAAAAAGGACATTGTAGCTCGATATTTGTATATGAATCAGGAAATGTGATATGGACTATAGATTGGCTACGTGCTGTCCAAAAGCCACTACAAACATACCGGAGTCGGAGGTGTGGGGTGATGTTGTCTCCAAACCACTAATTACCTGCGCCGCGAAAGGTATATAGAGGTGAGAGGCGACATGAACTTTTAGCCTCTCGCTGGTGGTGTAGTAGGTAACGCTTCAATGACGTTCCGGGTTTGAAAGGATCCATGGTTCGCGCCCTGGTCCAGGCAAATCTATTATCGAGAAAAAAATTCCCCTTCGGGTTAAGCATATATGAAAAATATATTAATTTCCGAGGGTAGAGCGAATTAGATATTAAAGGACATTGTAGCTCGATATTTGTATATGAATCACGGGAAATGTGATATGACTTATAGATTGGCTACGTGCTGTCAAAAGCACGACAAAACACTACGGAGTCGATGGTGGGTTGATGTTGTCTCCAAACCACTAATTACCTGCGCGCGAAATAAAAGGTATGAGGGTGAGAGGCGACATGAACTTTTAGCTCGCGCGGGGTGGTGTAGTAGGTACGCTTCACTGACGTTCCTGGGTTTTGAAAGGATCCATATGTTCGCGCCCTGGTCCAGGCAAAATCTATTATTCGAGAAAAAATTCCCCTTCGGGTTTTTTTTTTAAGCATATATGAAAATATATAATTCGAGGTAGAGCGAATTAGATATTAAAGGACATTTGTAGCTCGATATTTGTATATGAAATCACGGAAATGTGATATGACTTATAGATTGGCTACGTGCTGTCAAAAGCACTACAAACACTACCGGAGTCGAGGTGGGTTGATGTTGTCTCCAAACCACTAATTACCTGCGCGCGAAAGGTATATGAGGGTGAGAGGCGACATGAACTTTTAGCCTCTCGCGGGGTGGTGTAGTAGGTAACGCTTCACTGACGTTTCCTGGGTTTGAAAGGAATCCATAGGTTCGCGCCCTGGTCCAAGGGCAAATCAAAAAATATCTCGAGAAAAAAATTCCCCCCCTCGGTTAAGCATATATGAAAATATATAATTCCGAGGTAGAGCGAATTAGATATTTAAAAGGACATTGTAGCTCGATATTTGTTATATGAATCACGGAAATGTGATATGACTTATAGATTGGCTACGTGCTGTCAAAAGCACTACAAAACACTACCGGAGTCGAGGGTGGGTTGAGGTTGTCTCCAAACCACTAATTACCTGCGCGCGAAAGGTATATGAGGGTGAGAGGCGACATGAACTTTTTAGCCTCTAGCGGTGGTTGGTAGTAGGTAACGCTTCACTGACGTTCCTTGGGTTTGAAAAGGATCCATAGGTTCCGCGCCCTGTCCAGGCAAATCTATTATCAGAGGGAAAAAAATTCCCCTTCGGTTAAGCATATATGAAAAATATATTAATTCCGAGTAGAGCGAATAGATATTAAAGGACATTGTAGCTCGATATTTGTATATGAATCACGGAAATTGTGATATGACTTATAGATTGGCTACGTGCTGTCAAAAGCACTACAAACATACCGGAATCGAGTGGTTGATTGTTGTCTCCAAACCACTAATTACCTGCGCGCGAAGGTATATGAGGGTGAGAGGCGACATGAACTTTTAGCCTCTCGCGGCGGTGTAGTAGTAACGCTTCACTGAGTTCCTGGGTTTGAAAGGATCCATAGTTCGCGCCCCAATCCGGCCCATTGGTCGAGCCCTTAAATCGGTTAAAAGCCTATTGAAAACGAAAAAAAAAATTTTCCCCCCCTTCGTTAAGCATATATGCCCCCAAAATATATTAATTCGGAGGTAGAGCGAATTAGATATTTAAAGGACATTGTAGCCTCGATATTTGTATATAGGAATCACGGAAATGTGATATGACTTATAGATTGGCACGTGCTGTTCAAAAGCACTACAAAAACACTACCGGAGTCGAGGTGGGTTGATGTGTCTCCAAAACACTAATTACCCTGCCGCGCGCGAAAAGGTATATGATGGGTGAGAGGCGACATGAACTTTTTAGCCTCTAGCGTGGTTTTTGTAGTAGGTAAACGCTTCACTGACGTTCCTGGGTTTGAAAGGATCCATAGGTTCGCGCCCTGGTCCAGGCATGGCATCCTATTTTTCCTTATCGAGAAAAAATTCCCTTCGGTTAAAGCATATATGAAAATATATTAATTCCGAGGTTTAGAGCGAATTAGATAGATTAAAAGGACATTGTAGCTCGATATTTGTATATGGAATCACGGAAATGTTGATATGACTTATAGATTGGCTACGTGCTGTCAAAAGCACTACAAAAACACTACCGGAGTCGAGGTGGGTTGATGTTGTCTCCAAACCACTTAATTACCTGCGCGCGAAAGGTATATGAGGGTGAGAGGCGACATGAACTTTTAGCTCTCGCGTGGGTGTAGTAGGTAACGCTTCACTGACGTTCCTGGGTTTGAAAGGATCCATAGGTTCGCGCCCTCGGTCCCAGGCCAAATCTATTTATCGAGAAAAAAAGAAAAAAATTCCCCTTCGGTTAAGCAAGATATGAAAATATATTTAATTCCGAGATAGAGCGAATTAGATATTAAAGGACATTGTAGCTCGATATTTGTATATGAATCACGGAAATGTGATATGACTTATAGATTGGCTACGTGCTGTCAAAAAAGCACAACAAACAAAAACTACCGGAGTCGAGGTGGGTTGATGTTGTCTCCAAACCACTTAAATTTACCTGCGCGCGAAAGGTAATATGGAGGGTGAGGGTTGAGGGCGACATGAACTTTTAGCCTCTCGCGGTGGTGTAGTAGGTAACGCTTCACTGACGTATCCTGGTTTGAAAGGATCCATAGGTTCGCGCCCTGGTCCAGGCAAAAATCTATTATCGAGGAAAAAAAGAAAAAAATTCCCTTCGGTTTTAAGCATATATGAAAATATTAATAATCCGAGGGTAGAGCGAATTAGATATTAAAGGACATTGTAGCTCGATATTTGTATATGAAATCACGGAAATGTGATATGACTTATAGATTTGGCTACGTGCTGTCAAAAGCACTACAAACAATACGGAGTCGAGGGGGTGGGTTTGATGTTGTCTCCAAACCACTAATTACCTGCGCGCGAAAGGTATATGACGGGTGAGAGGCGACATGAACTTTTAGCCTCTCGCGGTGGTGTAGTTTTTGTAGTAGGTAACGCTCATGACGTTCCCTGGGTTTTTTGAAAAGGGGATACATAGTTCGCGCCCTGGTCCAGGGCAAATCTATTATCGAGAAAAAATTCCCCTTCGGTTAAGCATATATGAAAATGATATTAATTCCGAGGTAGAGCGAATTAGATATTAAAGACATTTGTAAAGCTCGATATGTGTATTTATTGATAGAAATCACGGAAATGTGATATGACTTATAGATTGGCTACGTGCTGTCAAAAGCACTACAAACACTAGGCGGAGTCGAGGTGGGTTGATGTTTGTCTCCAAACCACTAATTACCTGCGCGCGAAAGGTATAGAGGGTGAGAGGGCGACATGAACTTTTTAGCCTCTCGCGGTGGTGTAGTAGGTAAAACGCTTCACTGACGTTCCTGGGTTTGAAAGGATCCATAGGTTCGCGCCCTGGGTCCAGGCAAATCTATTATCGAGAAAAAAAAATTCCCCTTCGGTGTAAGCATATATGAAAATATATTAATTCCGAGGTAGAGCGAATAGATATAAAGGACATTGAGCTCGATATTTATATATATATATATTATATATACTATATATATAATATAATATTATATATATATATATATATATATATATATGTACTGAAGAATGCATATGGGAGTCGTTTTCCTCGCCAATCGCCAAAAAAAAAAAAAAAAAAAAAAAAAAAAAAAAACTAAGGAAGTGTTTGAAAATCCTATTGAAACCACCACAATTGGAACCTAACCTCAGGAATTTTAAATAGGGAAGTTAAGTGTCCTGTTGAGGAAAAAAAACAAAAAAAATTCTTCAAAAAAGACGTTTAACAAAATCTAACTAGCAATGATATCTTTTATAATAAAATGACAAAGTAGTATATGATTTGGAGTAGTCAAAGTAACTAATATAATGCAATGCAATCCCTACAACGTGTTTAAATTGAAATATACATAAAAAAATCTTAGAAAAGCTGTCGAGTCAAAAAGTTTCTATAAAAAGAAGTCCACGTCCTTCTTCCAGATGTAAAGCGATGCTAAGAAATCTTCAGTTAATGAAAAATATTATTAGGATAATGTCAAATACGCACGCTAGTTAATTCAGGAACCCCGAATCCATTTTCTATAAGAAATATGGGTCTCAAGAACTCCTAATTCATTTTCTATAAGAATAAGGGTCTCATAAACCCCTAATCCATTTTCCATTAGAAAAAGTGTCTCATGAACCCCTAATCCATTTCCTATTAGAAATGGGGGTCTCAGAAACCCCGAATCCATTTTCTAATCCAATTTCTATTAGAATAAGGGTCTCAGACCCTCCCCCCCAATCCATTTTCTATTAGAAAAAGGTCTCAGGAACCCCTAATCCAATTTCTATTAGAAAAAAGGATCTGGGATCCTGTTGGTCTTGGTGTGAAAGGAGATATGAAACGGAAATTCAAGTAGTAAACCTTTATTTACAAACAAGATATTAACAGGAACTATAAATAAGCATATACATAGGACAAAAAGTGGTCACGAGAGAATAATGCTGATTCCCTCAGTCAAGAAGGTTGGAATGGAGCTCAGGCTTAAAAGCTGTAGCCCTGACTAGGAGCTGGAGGTGGAGCACTGTACTGAGGACGGGCTCCTCCTGCAGCTTCAGCAGCGGCCTGCTGAGCAGCGAATTCGATCTGGGCGATGGCATGGGCAGGGAGGGGGTGGGGAGTGGGCAGGAGGTCAGACTCGACGCGGTACCCACTGCCATCAGCTACGAAGTTGAAGACTCCCGGGGTGCCGTCGGGGAAGGTGAAGCTGGAATGATAAAAGGAAGAATAAATATCTCAGCATTGTCTTCATCAGAGGCCATTTTTTTTTTTTTTATATTCAGGGCAATATATTCAGTGTAATATCTAACTGGAATCACTGAATAAATACTTGTCCTTACCTCCAGCCTCCCTGGGCAGCCACTGCTCCTTCGGGCCCCTGAGGGGCGCCTTGCTCATGACGGCTGATGCCATCCCCAGTTTCGAAGTTGAAGTTGTAGACCCCAGCAGCATCAGGTCCCTCGCGAACGTCGACGAGAATAGGAACCACGGGACCCGAGGGACCACCGGGTGCGCTGTAGGATGGAGGGGGAGGGGTAGGGGCCCCCATACCCCTGAGGGACAGCATCGACTGCTCCCAATAACAAACACACAAGCAGTTTCTTGGAGGGAAACAGAAACAGAAACTTATATAATAATCTACGAGGATATAAAACATCACCAAAAAAATGTTTTCAGATGTCATTTATGTTTTAGATTTTTTTGCTGAATAACTATCAATAGCATGTTTTCTTGAATAATCTCTCTGAATAATCTAACCTATTTAAAGTTACATTTAATCGAAGCAAACTATAAAACCAGTGTCAATTCTGGCAAACGCTTATTAATGAATCTATCTCTCTCTCTCTCTCTCTCTCTGTATATATTATATATATATATATATATATATATATATATATATTATATATATATATATATATATATATATATATATATGAAACTGTTCACTTCCTTACCGAAATCATGTTTACGATGTCGATCGGTCGAGTAGAATGCTTACTCCAGTTCAAAGTGCTGTTTATATAGGAGGCCTGTGTCCCGCCTCTCACTTACGACTCATTCCCCTCTTACTGACTGGGAGGGATGGGCCACCCACAGCCCCTCCCTTAAATCGACCCCCCACTAAACCTAAACCGGCCCCTCCCCCTCCCTTGAGTGGACATGAACCAGTAACCTCCTTCTCCTCTCTCCGAAGTGACCGCAAGACACACTGCATGCATTTAAGATTTTGACAGACAAGATCATACAAATAAAAACATTGGGATCATATGGAATATGGATTTAACCCTGAAGGGTCATATCCTTTTAAATACCGCATTAAAGATAAGTAATGGAAAATTTGAGTATGACCTTAGTTTATAATCAAAATTCAACAGAGTTCTTCCCATAAGGAATTACTCTGTACACGAATAACTGAAAACTTAAAACATTATTGTCTCTAATATTTTAAAATTTAAGATTCCAGGACAGAAAGGCTAATGAAGTGAATGAAAAAATGCGAAGTGGAGTATAATTATGCAGCGTTCCAGATATTAACTGTTATGAAAATCTTATACTAACTGTTATTAGAAATATATTATGACAGTGCGAAAAACAGACTGTGATTTTTAGTGTGATATATTCGTCGCGAATAAAATGTTTAAAAAATTTTAAAAACGTTTAATATACAAATTGAATAATTAACGATTCTGGAAAGAAACTGCATTGGCTGAATGATAGATAAACGTAACCTGGCGCTGCAAAATGGGTTTTTGCATATGGCAAGTAGATAATTAAGGATATCCCAATTACAATACCTGATAACAATATAGCAATCAGCACTGACCCTAAGGAACTCCTCCTAGACTAGAGAAATCAGGCTAAGAAAACCTGAATGATTAGTAACAACTTCCCTGTCAGTCATCATGTAAACAGAATATAGAATTTAGGCCAAAGGCCTAGCGCTGGGACCTGAGGTCATTCAACGCTGGAAGGAAAATTGAGAGTAAAAAGGTCTTAAAAGGTGTATAACAGGAGGAAAACCTCATTGTTGCAAAATTATACTATTATTAGGAGAGTGTGGAAACAAAGATGGAGGAAAGAATAGGAAATCCATCACGAGTTCTTTTTAGAATACCATGTACGACTTCAAGGTCATATGACCTCACGAGGGCAAAGGAACGTGGTCACAAAATGCTGCTTGAATTCAAATGCTTTATAACGGGAATTATTGAAATAGGATTGATAAATCTATGGTTGAATGCATTTAGAGGAACCCACATTGAAAAGGCGATATAATACCCTTCTTATCAAATAGCACATAAGCTTTGCTCTCCCAATCGACTTCGCTGATCTCAGACTAAAAAGACATGGATGTAGCTGAGCGGAAAACTAAGGCTAAAATGTATACTTTCAGCTTCAAAGAGCTACCACGAAATCAAGTGCCAATGTTACTGGATAGCGTATAAGACGTCTTGTCCTGTCAATAATTCTTATTAAGAAAATTTGTGTGTTCTTCATCTTCCTGGTTATTGCTGCAAATGAATTTCCATCACGGTACTCGGCTCTATCATTGCAATCTAACATTGCAGAATCATTTCTCTAGTGAAGAGAGTATGTTGTTTCTTATTAGTGAGAAGATTGCTATCCAAAAAATTCTCTTATTAGCCTGAGATACCTAAGCATTATTTGCTGCATCTCCATCTCACATGCATCTTAGAGAAGCCTCTGGTTTAATTGTATAAAATAAAGACATAAGCCAGATACGACCATATAGCAAAGTTTCGTTCAGAGAGAGAGAGAGAGAGAGAGAGAGAGGAGAGAGAGAGAGAGAGAGAGAGAGAGAGAGAGAATTGTCACTATTTACATTTAGCCCTTTTACAAAGCAAAAATAAAACATTTCGCACACCAGATAACTTTCCGCTGGTCTGAAATCCATCTTATCAGTCCTTGTTCTTGACAAAGGCAGGCGTGAAAATAACATTCAAATCTCCAAGAACGCAATATATATATATATATATATACTATATATATATATATATATATATATATATATTATATATAATATATATATAATATTACCCTCTTCCTCTTACCTTAGTTTTAACGAGTCTCATCAAATCACTGAGCAAGATTTAATATTCCAAATATTCTCCACTGCAGGTTAATATAATTCTCAATACCACAGTTTTCTAGTTTATTTTTTCATAACTCGTCCGGTTATTCCGAAACCCACTGTTTAAGTAAACAAATATTTATTATCATTTCAAGACCTAAATTACTAAGGGATTTGGACGGCGATGTCCATTATCCCATATTGTAAAAAATTACAACTATCCAAGCGAATGAAGACGACCAGGATCAGTAAGTACCTTTCTGGCATTACCTTAAAATACATAACACTTCTGATTACCTCATACTGCATCAGGGAACTTCCTATTAATTCTGACAATGCAACGGTTCTTTCTCCCTTTCCTGTCTCTTCATCTCCAATTTCCAAGACGCCCAGCCTGGGTGGAGACCCACCCAGAAGAAATTTAAGACTTAAATTCAAATGGCATAACAGACGAAAGGTTGACAACCCTAAACTGACGCTTTCTATACTTTTATTTTCTGCTCCTGCGTTGACAACAGATGCACGTCTAAAATGACCAAGTGGCTCAGCTAAGCATACTAATGCCTTTCAAGCATCACTGCTTTCGTCCCATTTACAGTTACTGTACTAAAACACTTCTAATAGAGAAAAACATTTTATATAGAAAACAAATCCAAAGTCAACATTGCTGCAAACTTCATATTATTCCTTCGAAGCTGAATAGGGCACAAGAATATTTTAACACCATGTATTAGGTCATCACCTGAGTTCAGTTTTTCTTCAACAAACACGGTTCATTACGTCTCAACAAAATGAATAGACAAATAAATACACCTACTCCAATCTCCAAATATGCAATCTGAGGAGAGTCTTGAATCATAAGTTTCATAGAAGGTATGACAGAGATAGTGATCGTTTCAGTATAAATTTTTATTTAAAAATGAACGTAAATATCAACAGTAATGATACAAAAGCATATGGTACATGAAGAGAACATCAGGGTCAAAAGGGAATATCGTTTTGTTGTTGTTGTTTTACGGTGATGATGTTTCCTCCAGCGAAGATTTTCCTGGAACATCCATACCATCCAAGAACAAGAACGTATTCCAGGATGAAGACGAGACTCCTAATCATCCATCCTTTGAGGAAACTATCCACTGGAGGAAACAGATTCCTCGAGGGTCATCCTGCTGTCTAAAAGACTCGAGAGGCGTAAAAGCTGAAAGGCTTAAAAGCTGTAGCCCTGACTAGGAGCTGGAGGAGAGCACTGTACTGGGGACGGGCTCCTCCCGCAGCTTCAGCAGCGGCCTGCTGAGCAGCGAATTCGATCTGGGCGATGGCGTGGGCTGGGAGAGGGTGGGGAGTGGGCAGGAGGTCAGACTCGACGCGGTACCCACTGCCATCAGCTACGAAGTTGAAGACTCCCGGGGTGCCGTCGGGGAAGGTGAAGCTGGAATGATAAAAGGAAGAATAAATATCTAAGCATTGTCTTCATCAGAAGCCATTTTTTTTTTTATATTCAGGGCAATATATTCAGTATAATGTCTAACTGAAATCACTGAATAAATACTTGTCCTTACCTCCAGCCTCCCTGGGCAGCCACTGCTCCTTCGGGCCCCTGAGGGGCGCCTTGCTCATGACGGCTGATGCCATCCCCAGTTTCGAAGTTGAAGTTGTAGACCCCAGCAGCATCAGGTCCCTCGCGAACGTCGACGAGAATAGGAACCACGGGACCCGAGGGACCACCCCCACCACCAGGTGCGTTGTAGGACGGAGAGGGATTAGCGGGGGCGCCGTACCCCTGAGGGGTGGCAGTCACAGCACCCAACAGCAAGCAAAGCAACAGTTTCTTGGAAGATACAAGGAGAGGAATTCCGCTCACAAAATTAATGTTTTCATGCTGAACATCTGCAGACCTATGTGCTTGAAGACTTGGCAACATACGAAATTATGTTTGATTCACATCGCTACGTTACAGGTGTTTATTCTATTTTTCAGAATATTATACTGTAGATGAGTACCATATTATACTGTACAATATACGGAAACACTACAGGACGATAGGCTGGCAAAAAAAAAGTATACATACAACGTTCAGAAATAAAAGGCAGGGCCACTATTCAACTACATTAATTATGATTGATAAAACGAACAGAGATAAACAGAAAAGCAGCATCAAAAACTAACATACACGGCAGAGACATTGCTATCCTCATTCTGAGATGATTCCTAAATATTCATATATATTACTTTTATGACGTGAAAAGACGAGCTACTATCCCGTCGCTTACCGAGACCATGTTGGAGGAGAAGTCCAGAGAAGACTGAATGATAAAACCCAAAAGAAGGTGATATTTATATACCATTCATGGTACCTCTCCCCCCCCCCCCCCCCCCCCCCCCCCCCCCCCCCTTTGTAAGCCCTACCTTTCCTAGTCCCTAAACCCTCCCCCGCCCCTTCATCAAAGCTCCACTGAGTAGGAGAAGGGGCCTTCTTGCCCCTGTCACTACTTCCACCTTAAGCCTGATCTAAATACGGCTTCTCTCTCTCTCTCTCTCTCTCTCTCTCTCTCTCTCTGTCTTATGCTTATTCCTTTTTAGCAATCTTTCCCCGCCATGATCTAATTCAAGTCCCAGTGCCTGTGCCAAAACCCATTCACCAGTCTGCACACCCCCGCATCATCTTCCTCCACCCTCCCATAATTCCTTCACGACTAACCAACCACCTCACACCAATTATAGCTGGTCACCAAAGGAGGCTTTCACAAATTAGCAATATGTGTTAGGAATATTCAAGAGCAAAAGGATCTCTCTCTCTCTCTCTCTCTCTCTCTCTCTCTCTCTCTCTCTCTCTCTCAGGAACTTTTAAACAATATTCAGTTATAAAAAAAGATATAAAGTACCTTCTCATTTATTCAACAATGAAGATTTAAACGTTGTTCTCTCTCTCTCTCTCTCTCTCTCTCTCTCTCTCTCTTCTCTCTCTCTCTCTCTCAGGAACTTTTTAACAATATTCAGTAATAATAAAAGATACAAAATAGCGTCTTCTCATGTATTTAACAATGAGGATATAAACCCTGTTCTCTCTCTCTCTCTCTCTCTCTCTCTCTCTCTCTCTCTCTCTCTCTCTAACAATATCCAAGCATATCAAAGTCAAAAGCTATCTCAAGTCTTCTCCCTCGACTGTTTAACAATGAGGGATCTACAAGCTCTCTCTCTACTCTCTCTCTCTCTCTCTCTCTCTCTCTCTCTCTCTCTCTCTAAATATCCAGGCACAGAAAAGACAAAAGCCATCATCATCATCATCATCATCATCTTCTCTTCTTCTCCCTCCTTTGTTTTTTAAACAATGAAGATCTCAAATCTGTTCTTTCTTTGTTTGTTTGGTGAAACGTACGACAAACCGAGACTGAAGCTTCATAATGCATGAGAAGCGACACACAATGATTCAATTCTCAGTGTTCGTGAGCATATTCTCTCGAGGGAACAAATGCTTAATTCTTATCTGCTCAGATCATCTTTCCCGCTGTTGTAATAATGTCAACGTCATTTGGCACAGTTTTCTTAATAGTTATTGTTTCTGTTGTTCAGGATTACTAAAGAAACATATAAACATTTGTACAATTACCCAAACATTTTTTTAAATGCCATTCTGAGAGAACACGGGCGAAAACACTTTAACATTTCTCACTCAAATCACGACACAATACTCCTAAGAGAATAAGTTTATAATAGTCCTTTCTGCCTATAAAAGCTGACATTTATTCTGCTGATATCTTAATATTACTTTTCTATCCGATGCACTTCCCAGAAAAACTGGAATTTTGCAAGAGAAGACCAAGCAAAATATGATAAAACGCCGTGAATATTTTTGAACCGGTATGGATATATAATTTTGTATTTCAAACGCTTTTTTGATGTACCACCTTTTCCCACAATTTGTCTATCACCTGGCTGATTTCCCTCTGTAGCCCTCTTGGGTTAATGGTCTGTTGACTGTCCATAAGGGTTTTTAGATGAAGTATTTAAAGAAAGACAGAAAGAAAAGTGTTGCAAGTTATATCAAGGACAAGCATCTTTGGTCACTGCATCCCAGACCATCCAAAGATTGGAAGTTGTAAAATATATCGGAAGATACATTAGCAATTCTCTGGTAGACATTACAGCTGTCTCACGAGCTATAAGGTCTGTAAGGTCTGTAAGGTCTGTAAGGGCTGTAAGGTAAGGTTAGGTTAGTCCACCTGACGTTGTGCTGGCACAGAGATGACAGTTACTAAATGGCTTAGACTCGGGACCGGCAGCATATTCCCCAGCTGTAACCTAGGACCGGATCTTCCGTGTAAAAAGCGGGACGCCATATCTTAAAAACCATAAAATCTTTTTGAAAATAACCACATTATGTTTCCCACACCCAAATTGCCTCCGAATATCTACTTTTAACTAACTAATCTACCCAAATTACCCATGGAATACTTAGAACTAACCTAACCTAACCTGGGGGCATGGCAAAAAAACCATGGCTGTCGCGATACTAGTATACATGTCGGGAATTTGCAGGCATGTAAATAGCTTCCATCTTCAAGCCTTGCTCTTCCACTCACTTCAACCGTCCTCCATGTAATTTAATGCTTACTCCAAGTCAAGGCTAGCACTGTCACACCCCTTCCCTACTATCATAACATCAACATCCTTGCTATACACACAACCATCGTAAAAATGAATCTTACCAAACCTCAACGCCCTCCACCAAAGCATCGTTCAATCAGTATGTGGACGGATCAGAGCCCTGCCACAGTCCCAGAGTCACATCAGAGTGTAAGCTGACCAGTTTAAGATACCAATAATAATCGCTCGTAAAGCCCGACACTCTCCACTCTGTCGAAACAGGTTCCCCTTTATTGCTCGGATTTTTATTCAGTCCGCGAACTGAATATAAACAAAATAATCCCACGTGCTTGGGCTTTGTATCTTAAAAGTTCTTTCAGTAACACTCTCCCCCCCCCCCCCCACCCCCCCCCCCCCCCCCCCCCCCCCCCCCCCCCCTTCAACCACAACAAGGCTAAGGAAACAACTACGTTGCCTTCCAGAAAACCTTCAAAATGATCATGTCCTTATAATAATATTATAATCAGACAAAAAAAATGTACAAAAGTAAGTCTTGCTATATATATAAATGCCATAAAAACCACTCTCTCTCTCTCTCTCTCTCTCTCTCTCTCTCTCTCTCTCTCTCTCTCTCTCTCTCTCGTAGTAGCCATCTTGCTTGGTGAGACGTACCCGCGTGAAGTCAGATTAATCAACAGATATCACAAGTTTAACATACGACTAGAATTTGAGAAATATCTAGAAGTGTTCGTGAACTATCGTGATAAGATTAGTGTGAAAATAGTAGGATAAAAGCGTCTTCTAAGTTAGTTTATCAAGTGTAATACTATAAATCAGAACAAGATGGCAGTAAGTTCCAACTGCGGGGAAGAGGTGGCCGTAATTTGGCGTGTTTAGCAGATTCGCAAATACGATGAGGTAGCAGGAAGGGAACTGGCATTTTCATCTATGAAATCAGCAACAGTCCCTAACCAAAAAGATACAAAAGCATTCATAGATATATTAGAAGGATATAATCCTTCAAACTGGAACAAATCTAATGAAAACACTCTTGAAAATAATTGAAGAAGTTCCAAATAAAATCCAAGTGGTCAAGAGACTCATAAAGAAAAATATACATAAACCAACATATTCCGACAAAGAAAATGAATAAGGTGAATCTTGTGAATATCCTAATTGATGCACATAGGAAAAAGAATTGCCCAAAAAGCATGCAAACTGTGTAAGGTTTGGTATAGCATAGTCAATCCACAAAACCTAATCAGAAAATGTGCTGCATGCAACATTCCGACCCATCCACAGTGTGCTGAGGTAATACAAGATTGAGAAAAGATACAAGAATTTTTTGTTCAACAGGATACAATACGATTTTTTCGAAATTTTTTTTTAGTTCAACATTTTTTTTTTTTTTTTTGGGTTTTTTTTATACAAGAATTTTTTGTCAAACAATGTTTTTTTTTTCTGATTCATGGATTAGACAATGTTTTTTTTTTTTTTTTTTTTTTTTTTTATTAAATCAAGATTGAATGTACAAATAGTTGAGGATGAAGAAGAAGAGAGAGGAAGAAGAAGAAGAAGAAGAAGAGGAAAACGGAAGAGAAGTAAACAAAAATGAAATGACAGAAAAAAAATAAGGAAAACAAAGAACAAGATAAAAGTATGGATGCAGAGATACTCATTGATACTACATATGAGGCAATAAAGCAGCATACCTACGAAGAAATAAATTACGATATGACAACAGAAAAGCAAATCCACGAAGAGGCTCTTACCCAGATCTACACAATGACGGGAAAAGAGGAAAAAAATAGACAAGAAAGACAAAATCTGCAACCTTTTGAAAAGAGGGAATTGCAGATTTGGAGAAAGATGTTACTACAAACATCCTAAGATATGTCAAAACTATGAAATATATGGTAAATGTGCATACTAGATGGAGATGGGGATGATTGCAGAGATCTGCATCCAAAAATATGTAAAAAACCTAAAAGAAGGAAAAGGATGTAAGTTCGACAAAAAATGCAAATATATGCACCCTGTAGCCATGAATCATAATCAAATAAATAACCAACCAAGTAATAAAATCCAAAAATAAGAAAGAAACAAATAAAGAGAGAAATCAAGAATATCAGGTAAAAGAGAAAGCAAACCACCAATGAGATATGCAGAGGTGTCAGCAAAAAATTTCAAAGCATCAGCTCCGAAATTCTACTCAAGAGATAATAACTGTATTTATTATGCAGAGGATATTGCAGAAAACGGAGAAAGTTGCAGATTCAGACACAAAAATGAATAATTATGATGAAGGAAGATCAAATATTATGGAAAAGTTGGATTTTTTAATGTCAGAATTTCTGGAAATGAAAAAAAGAACAACATACCAGAACAGGAAAGAGACATGGGAAAATCCTTATTACTACCAGTATTAAATGAAGGAGGAAAACACGCAAACCATCATAGTGATGAATGCGCAGGGTTTAGTTACGAGTAACTCAAAAAGAAAAATAGAGTACTTAGAAGAACTAACCCAAAATGAAAAGAAATAGATATAATGAATATAAGTGAAACCTGGTAGTCCCAGAGACTGGGAATGATGATCAAATAAAAAAAAGGGTTCCAAACTTATAGATCAGATAGAAAAAATAGGAATCAAGGGGGAACCGCAATATATGGGAAAGACAAAAAACAAGGAAAAATATATGAGAAATATAGTAACTCAGAATGTGAACTAATAGCGGTAGAATTTGAATCTGAAAAATTGATGAACATAGTAATATATAGACCTCCTAATACTAAAGAGTTTGACTTAATAATTGAAAAATTGGATGATATATGTAGAAATCACAAGGACTGGACTATTCTCCTATCTGGTGACTTCAACTTTCCTTTCGTAGAATGGAAAGAACGAATAGGAGGATTGTGGTTGACTTATACATATAAAAAAGAGAGATAGTAATAGTAGTGCAGAAGATAAGAGGCAATTTGAAAAAAGCTATAGATATGCTACTAGAATACAACATTCAACAAATAAATCACCTGCCAACAAGAAAGGAAAATACTTTAGACCTAGTATTTGTGAACGAGATGAATTATGTTAAAGAAATAATAGTTTATAATGCGAGTATTTCAGACCATAATGTCATAGAATTAACAGTTCATTCCAAAGCAAGTGAAAATAGAGATAAGCAAGAAATGAAAAGTGGGAAGGGAAGGATATTGAAAATACAACTTCTACAGTAAAAAATATAAAATGGTCAGAAATTAATGAAGAATTAAACAAAGATTGGCGGATAACATTTTCGTAAGTGATGACATAAGGGTAAATACGGAGATATTATATAAAATATTGGAGAAAATAGTGGAAAAATATATACCGAAGAAGAAAAGTAAACATCATTCATGCATACCAAGAGACAGAAGGATCTTGTTCCAGAAAAATCAGAAAGTGGAAAAAGGTCTTGCAAAAGAAAAAATGCATGGAAAGTTATAGAACTAAAAAAGTAAGATAGAAAATGCAGAACAAAAGATTATACAATCACAAAATGAAAAATGAACGGGACTTGGAAGAAAAAACCCTATTAAATATCAAGCAAAACAAAACCCCAAAACT
>NC_087212.1:3131876-3156876 GCF_015104395.2 Macrobrachium nipponense
TGCTTAATAGGCTCCCCCACCCTCCCCCTTGCACATCACCAAGCAGTCAGGTCCGGAATTGTAAAATTGTTGTCCGGGGATTCTTTTGCAGATGACAACGAAGATTGTCAAAGATTGTCTCAGAATCTAGTTTGAGACTTTACTCGGATGTCAATCGAGTCTGCATTGCAGCACTGCAAGGCCTTCCATGATTACGAGTATTTCATTAGTACGTGAAAATCCACTGCTACGTATAAGAGGAAGTCTGTTTTTATCAAAATACAAAAATTATTAAAAACAGGTCGAAAAGTCCCTTACTTAACCATTTTTTTTTTTTTTTTTTTATAAATACAGACGTCCTCAGATAAATGACTGAGAGTTTTTACTTATTAATTTCCGTCACAGTGTAGTGATGCACCATAGATATTTAATTAGTTTTTACGATCATTTTTAACTCTAATTTATACTTATCTACTGTGTTAATATTATGTATAGCAGTTTCTCAATACCCATTGGATACCTATAAAAAAATTAAATAAAATATAACTATATTAATAGAAAATAGAAGAATTATTCTGCTAATTCACTTACACCTCCAATTAAGCGTCCAGACGAAACTCATGGAAAAAAAATTAAGCCAAGGCTCAACATCTAAATCCTATTTGAAATTGTAATTTACTCTACATGATTCAAGAAGAGCAACTGGAGAATCTATATTTACTGCACAGTTACCCATCTTAATCAGGGAAATAATAAATGATGAGAGAGAGAGAGAGAGAGAGAGAGAGAGAGAGAGAGAGAGAGAGAGAATCTTATTTATTGCACATTCACCCTGTATTCAGATACCCATCAGAGAGAGAGAGAGAGAGAGAGAGAGAGAGAGAGAGAGAGAGAGAGAATCTTTATTTATTGCACATTCACCTATATTCAGATACCCATCAGAGAGAGAGAGAGAGAGAGAGAGAGAGAGAGAGATGAGCAGAATCTATACTGCACTGCACATTCATAACATTCAGATACCCATCCCAATGAGAGAGAGAGAGCGAGAGAGAGCGGAAGAGAGACGAGAGAGAGAGAGAGGAACATATGAGAGCCCATGAGAGAAGAGAGAGAGAGAGAGAGAGAGAGAGAATCTATATTTACTGCACATTCATCAACATTCAGATACCCATCCCAATGAGAGAGAGACACAGAGAGAGAGAGAGAGAGAGGAGAGAGACAGAGAGAGACTAATCTTGATATCAAATATGATGCTCATTCCCAGGACTCAACGGTTTTTTGATCTGGTTCTTTCTCATTGACGGGAAATCATTACTGCAATTTACTGGTTATTAACATTAATTCCTGGAGCAACACGAAGTCAGGGTGTCATAATCATAATGAATACAAAAATTCGTAAAGTAACTAAGTCTTACGGGTCCAGAAAGAAACCAGCTCTGTTTAAGGGAATCCCTTCTCACCCCCACCCCCTTCGGAAGGGTTGGGGGAGAGGTAGGATGAAACCCCATTATAAACCATCTTGGGGGTCCCCACTATAATCCTGCTAAGTTTCATGTCCATCGGACCAGCCGTTTGGCCGTGATTGAATGACAGACGGACGGACAGACATAACGCCCATTAGAGTAAGATTATCTTTTGTAATAACGAAACGTATTAATCTGGAACTGTGTTGCTGGAAGCTTAATTTTGGTTTAACATTCTAGTTTCGGGTTCTTTACACAAACACAAGTCAAATAATACTGATCCCTCTAAATCCGAGAATTATAAAAAAAATTTATCAACACTGCATACTAAACATAAAGTATATTTTAAAAAGTCCAGTTTTACTACGTGAAAGAAAAATAAGTTAAATTATACAGCTCTCCTGAATGTTAAAAAAAATATTAAAAGAAAATGCCTAATTATTTTACACAAGAATTATTACCTCTCCTTACTAAAGCTATATATATATATATATATATATATATATATATATATATATATATATATATATATATGTGTGTGTGTGTGTGTGTGTGTGTGTGTGTGTGTGTGTATATATATATATATATATATATCATATATATATATATATATATATATATATATATATATAATTCATTATACGCAAGCGTCAATCCAAAAACTCAAAATATAATATCAATATCAAAACGTAGGCGACGAGAGGCTAGCTGCCTTTTAAAAGAAAGAATGCAAGAATGCAACCAGGACCATATGACATCAAGACCGCCCCCCCTCTCCCTACCCCTCCAAGACGGTCAGTTTCTCCCAAGGCCCCGAATTGTGGAAAGTAAATGCCCTGTCATGAGATCTGGAGCATTTGTGTGTTGATTTCTCTCTCTCTCTCTCTCTCTCTCTCTCTCTCTCTATCTCTCTCTCTCTTGTTTGTGTGCTATGTATGTGTATGGTTAAAACTAAAACATTATTTATCAAATAAATTAACCACAAGAAGGAATAACCCCATTCAACAATTACCTCCCTTTAAAACCAGGTGTAATTATGATCAACAACAAACATCTAGAGATGCAGGGCAACAGGAGAGCGATCCCTTAAGAGTGACGGGCGAGGAGTAGATAGACAAACGAACAAACGATATAGGTAAGACAGAAGGCCAGTGATTGCTTGGAAACTGGTTTCGATCCCAGCCCCGTTTATATAAAATATCAAGATTAATGGTACAACTAATTTTTTCCGCTTCCTTTGAACTTCTTCTTGAGATTTCGTGAATAATCTTACGCCTTTGGTACATGAGAGTCATCTTAGACGTCCATTAAAGAACAAAAAACAAAGAAAAAAGACCCAAAACAGAAAACAAACAAACATCCTTTGATTTATATCAACCTCTCATATGAAAGGTATCTCTTGCCCTGTTAATTTCACCTTCTATTATTGCACTTCGCTCACTACAAGGCCCATTTTTCGTTGTACATATTCAACGTTCATTGGAGATAAAAGAAAAAATTTATCTCCCACCTTTCAGATGAAAGGTACCCATTGCCAAGTTAATCTCTTCCAAAAATTGTAACCTCACCTCCTTTCCAAATCACCTGTGCATCTGTTACAATTCACTCGTCGCAATAGGCTATTTTTCATTGTTCACCTTCGACGTACATAAAAAAATAAAATAAAAAACGAAAAAAAAATAATCTCCAACTCTCGGATGACAGGTATAATCTCTTCCTTCCTTCATTTTTCTGAGTCCTTTTTTTACCTGTTTCGTTTTATAGACCTGTTCTCTTCTTTCTGTACTTCCTATTACATTCTGCTACTTCTTTCAAATGAACAAAATATTCTTTGGAGGCTCGATTATCAAGTCAGTCGCCCCTGTGGGGCTGGTTCCATATGTATATGGTTCATCTTCTGAATAATAATAAATGATGATGATGATGATGATGATGAAGAAATTCATCTCGTGAAGAACAATTGCTAAAAAATCCACAATTATATATTAAAATATATTCTATGTTTTTAACATAGAAATATATTTTAATATATAATTGTGGATTCTTTAATATGAACAACAACAACAACAACGACAATAATAATAATAATAATAATATTTCGGAAGGAGACCCTCTCGTAGACATGTTTTGTTAAAAATAACTGCTGCTTCAGCACTATTAATCTTATAAAGAGTCTTCTCTATCTTTCTGATGACGGCTTTCTCGTTGTTGCTTAGACTGCGAGCAACGCACCAAAGGGCATGGGTAAAATTCGGTTGAGTCATTTGATTTATTATTGCTTATACAATTCTCTCTCTCTCTCTCTCTCTCTCTCTCTCTCTAACGCGACGTTTCCTCCTGATCGACAGGACATTATCAAGCGATAAAACTGCTGAGGGACTGAATTCCAGTGGCGAGTCCTCTCCTTTTATCGTGGTGTTGCGAGCTCTCCAGTACGGTCAGAGCACTTCTCCGGTAGGTCGAGTTTTTATGGTTCCCGGGAAGGTGACTCATACGGCGGGCGTTGACTAGTCTTGCAGACCTTCTCAGGTAGGGGGTATCACCGGGAGCCTCTTGATTGGCTTCTACCTGCGTGACGTCACCCCTGGTATTATTCTCATGTCCGGTGTTCGTTCCATGCGCGCTGGTACTTTCGTTAGGGGAGAGGGGTGTGGTCCTCCTCACACACGTCGGTATCAGGAACGCTTCTTGGGTGGTATTGAGGGGAGGATTTTCTTCGAGGATGAGCAGCGCTTCTAGGAGACGCAGACGTCGTGGGGTCAGGTTGGGCTCTCCCGATGATCTTAGTACGAAAGTACCAGCGCGCATGGAACGAACACCGGACATGAGAATAATACCAGGGGTGACGTCACGCAGGTAGAAGCCAATCAAGAGGCTCCCGGTGATACCCCCCACCTGAGAAGGTCTGCAAGACTAGTCAACGCCCGCCGTATGAGTCACCTTCCCGGGAACCAATAAAAACTCGACCTACCGGAGAAGTGCTCTGACCGTACTGGAGAGCTCGCAACACCACGATAAAAGGAGAAGGACTCGCCACTGGAATTCAGTCCTCAGCAGTTATCGCTTGATAATGTCCTGTCGATCAGGAGGAAACGTCGCGTTAGAGAGAGAGGAGAGAGAGATAAGAGATCGAGGAGAGAGAGAAGAGGAGAGAGAGAGAGAGAGAATTGTATAAGCAATAATAAACAAATGACTCAACCGAATTTTACCATGCCCTTTGGTGCGTTGCTCGCCAGTCTAAGCAACAACGAGAAAGCCGTCATCAGAAAGATAGAGAAGATCTTTATAAGATTAATAGTGCTGAAGCAGCAGTTATTTTTAACAAAACTAATAATAATAATAATAATAATAATAATAATAATAGTACAAAAAGACAAGAGTAAGGGAAATATAAGACCAGTAACTACAGGCCTATCACCTGCCTACCAAATAATGTGGAAGTTACTAACAGGTATCATCAGTGAAAGGCTATACAAACTACCTAGAGGAGACAAACACCATCCCCCACCAACAGAAAGGCTGCAGAAGGAAGTGTAGGGGCACAAAAGACAGCTCCTGATAGACAAAATGGTAATGAAGAACAGTAGGAGAAGGAAAAACCAACCTAAGCATGGCATGGATAGACTATAAGAAAGCCTTCGACATGATACCACACACATGGCTAATAGAATGCCTGAAAATATATGGGGCAGAGGAAAATACCATCAGCTTCCTCAAAAATACAATGCGCAACTGGAATACAATACTTACAAGCTCTGGAATAAGACTAGCAGAGGTTAATATCAGGAGAGGGATCTTCCAGGGCGACTCACTGACCCCACTACTCTTCGTAGTAGCCATGATTCCCATGACAAAAGTACTACGGAAGATGGATGCCGCCGGGTACCAAACTCAAGAAAAGAGGCAACAGAATCAACCATCTGATGTTCATGGACGACATCAAGCTGTATGGTAAGAGCATCAAAGGAGATACCCTAATCCAGACTGTAAGGATTGTATCTGGGGACATCAGGATGGAGTTTGGAATAGAAAAATGCGCCTTAGTCAACATACAAAAAGGCAAAGTAACGAGAACTGAAGGGATAAAGCTACCAGATGGGAGCAACATCACACTAGATGAGACAGGATACAAATACCTGGGAATAATGGAAGGAGGAGATATAAAACACCAAGAGATGAAGGACACGATCAGGGAAAGAATATATGCAGAGACTCAAGGCGATACTCAAGTCAAAACTCAACGCCGGAAATATGATAAAAAGCCATAAACACATGGGTAAGTGCCAGTAATCAGATACAGCGCAGGAATAGTGGAATGGATGAAGGCAGAACTCCGCAGCATAGATCAGAAAACCAGGAAACAAATGACAATACACAAAGCACTACACCCAAGAGCAAATACGGACAGACTATACATAACACGAAAGGAAGGAGGGAGAGGACTACTAAGTATAGAGGACTGCGTCAACATCGAAAACAGAGCACTGGGGCAATATCTGAAAACCAGTGAAGACGAGTGGCTAAAGAGTGCATGGGAAGAAGGACTATAAAAGTAGACGAAGACCCAGAAATATACAGAGACAGGAGAAAGACAGAAAGAAAACAGAGACTGGCACAACAAACCAATGCACGGACAATACATGAGACAGACTAAAGAACTAGCCAGCGATGACAATTGGCAATGGCTACAGAGGGGAGAGCTAAAGAAGGAAACTGAAGGAATGATAAACAGCGGCACAAGATGTAGGCCCTAACGAACCAGATAGTTCAAAGTATGATAGACGGAAATAACATCTCTCCCATATGTAGGAAGTGCAATACGAAAAATGAAACCATAAACCACATAGCAAGTGAATGCCCGGCACTTGCACAGAACCAGTACAAAAAGAGGCATGATTCAGTGGCCAAAAGCCCTCCACTGGAGCCTGTGCAAGAAACATCAGCTACCTTGCAGTAATAAGTGGTACGAGCACCAACCTGAGGGAGTGATAGAAAACGATCACGCAAAAGATCCTCTGGGACTATGGTATCAGAACGGATAGGGTGATACGTGCAAACAGACCAGGACGTGACGTTGATTGACAAAGTCAAGAAGAAAGTATTCACTCATTGATGTCGCAATACCATGGGACACCAGAGTTGAAAGAGAAAAGAGAGGGAAAAATGGATAAGTATCAAGATCTGAAAATAGCAAATAAGAAGGATATGGGATATGCCAGTGGAAATCGTACCCATAATCATAGGAGCACTAGGCACGATCCCAAGATCCCTGAAAAGAAATCTGGAAAAACTAGAGGCTGAAGTAGCTCCGGGCCTCATGCAGAGAGTGTGATCCTAGAAACGGCACACTAGTAAGAAAAGTGATGGACTCCTAAGGAGGCAGGATGCAACCCGGAACCCCACACTATAAATACCACCCAGTCGAATTGGAGGACTGTGATAGAGCAAAAAAAACAAAAAAAAAAAAAAAAATAAAAAAACAAAAAAAAAAAATAATAATAATAATAATAATAATAATAATATTTTTTCCAAATACCAGTGCATCCACTACAATTCCCTTATCACAAGACCTATTTTTCACCGCTTCATCAATCTTTTTTATGTTTCGTTTCTTCTCCACGCTCAACAAAACGCTTATATCATTTTTTTTACCTTGACAAGTCATGCAACACATGTCAAATAATATTCCAAGCAGGAATCCGGACAGAAGCAACCTACACCTCCTGTGCCCAGTTACTTTTCTCTCTTATTTTGTAAAAATATTATTTCTTCTCTGCTGTTTTTTTTTTTATCATTTAAGTCGTAACGTAAACTGGCAGCGGTCTTCTTTATCGTTGTCTTTTTCCTCTTTTGTCTCATCAAGAGATATGAGATGTTTCTCTACGGAATGCAGAGCACACTAGCTAATAATATTCAGTTTAATCATGACTCATCAAAAAGTACAAAAGTCTGTAAAATAAATCTCGGGGTCTAACAGTATGAAAATAATCAATCACTTCCATCAGTGCACAATTTATTTTCGTTCTTTTGATCAAAATATGGAATGTTTCGCATCGTGAAGTCCACATAGCTAGTGGTCAATGTAATAATGGTGAATGGCCAGCCCTGTAGGAGTCAAGCCTGACTTATTGAGCTGGTTAATCTTCTTCCTTTAATAATAAATATAATGGTGGGGTAACGTAAAAAATTCCGTGAAACGGAGATCGTGGTTCGGACAGTAATAAACAAATCACTCATTTCCATAAGTGGAAAATGTCTGTCGCACTTAGGCCATAAGTTTTATTCCTCTAAAAAGCTGATGTTATGTGTACCAATACTCCCCAACGGAGATCGTGGTTCAGACAGAAATAAACAAATCAATTATTTCTGAAAGTAAAAAAGGTTCGTCATATGGTTTACTCTTCTAAAAGCTGGTGTTACGGGTACCAAGATTCCCCTAGCAGTACTCCAAGCTCATCCTTACATCTTTTGGCCACATCATGACAAAAAAAGTTCCAAACGCTGAAAACGAAAATTTTTCTTGGACAGTTTCATCCTCCGATCGAAACCCTTGAAAATATACATTCATCGCCTTCCGATTTCTCCCTCCTCGTCCTCCTCCTAAAAGGGTGGGGGGGTGGGGGGTGGGGTGGGGGGTTTTCCAGCGGTCGAGTTTTTCCTAGGTGGAATGCCGTACCCACCAGACGAAAACCATGACCTGAGTTACAGAATTTCAGGCAACATTATCCCTCTGACTTATGATGATCTGGGTAACGTTGGGGAAAAAAATAAAAAATAAAATAATAATAAAAATATAACACGAATTGGAGAACAAATATATTGAAGAAATGATTTATGATGATCTGGGTAATGTTGAAAAAAAAAAATACAAGAATTGGAGAACAAATATATTGAAGAAATTAGTTATGATGATCTGGGTAACGTTGAAAAAAAAATTTTTAATAAATAAAAATAAAATCCCCGAATTGAAGAACAAATACATTGAAGAAATGACTTATGCTGATCTGAGTAACGTTCCAAAAAAAAAAAACCCCCCCCAAAAAAAAAAATTGGAGAACAAATATATTGAAGAAATTACCTATGATGATCTGGGTAACGTTGAAGAAAAAAATAAAATTAAAACAAAAATAAAAAAAAACACGAATTGGAGAACATATATCTTACCCCCCGCCCCTCTAACAAAACTACACAAATGACAACTCTTACCTGTCAGTAGCGGCCGGCCTCTCGCTGCAAGCATTGTCAAGCTAGGCTAACGAGTTCACATAAATACAACAATATGCTATTTATTTCCCAAACCAGATGAACATATAATGGAACAAAGTGATTAATAAGTCATATTTAAAAAACTAAGTCTGACCCACAAAGAACTGTAAATTATCATTCCACTCTCCTGAATTAGTCTAAGTAATCCCCGAAAAATCTCAAATGTCAACCTCTACATTTCGAGGTAGCAAACTTAGAGAATCCCGTCCTAGAATAATGACATGGGACCCATCTGAAACAAAGATATATCCATTATATTCCCCACCACACAATGGTAAATAAATGTATACCCTTCACACTTCTCTCTTTTCAAAGGCAACTGTTTCTAAGTTATTTAAATATGTGCCATACCTTTTTTGATGGGGGCCTGTACCAGCACCTGATGTCCTCTGAACCGCCTTCCTCCTTATCTCAGAGGAATGTGTGCTTTCTATTAAGTGTCTCGAGCGGTTGGACCTATCATGCACGCTCAAACGGATGTATATATCCGCCACACCCTAAGATCCCCACAGCAATAGACTGAGCGAACATCGGCTGCACATAGCATACTCATCAAATTCCTTCGTTTCCAAGAAGGCTATCTCTAGGTGCTCTCTGTCTCCAAGCCAGAAAAGCTGATACTACTTAATTCGCTAACACATTAATTTCTTCTTTTAATAAATATATTGAAGAAATGACTTATGATGATCTGGGTAACGTTGAAGAAAAAAATTAAATAAAAATAAAAATAAAAATATAACACGAACTGGAGGACAAATATATTGAAGAAATGACTTATGATGATCTGGAAGAAATGACTTATGATGATCTGGGTAATGTTGAAAAAAAAAACCATTGGAGAACAAATAATTATATCGAAGAAATGACTTATGATGATCCGGGAAACGTTAAAATAAAAGAAAAAAAAACACGATTTGGAGAACAAATATATTAAAGAAATGACTTATATTGAAGAAATATGCATAGTTTAGGAACGTCATGCTGCCTTTTCATTATTGGAAACACAGAACAAGGAACGTGACGGTACCGAACTGTATGTGGATTTCTTCATTATTTTTGTTCTCCAATTCGTCCTTTTTTTTCAAGTTCGATACTGATCTGTCATCATCATTTGTGTAACGTGGCTAGTCACTGATGCTTATGGGAATGTGACTCGTTGTGTATAACTTTCATATATTCGATCCAAAACGTTCTGGCGACGATGCTGTCTATACAAAATAACATTAACAAGCTTAATTAGTTTTCCAGCGAGGTCACTGGTATGTACCGAAACGTCGGCTCTCTCTCTCTCTCTCTCTCTCTCTCTCTCTCTGCCCGGATGCCTTTCCAGAGTAGCTTTATGTAGCTCTTATATTAATAAGTAAAACTGCTCTGGTTAGCGTGTGCTGACGCAAGCTCGATGGAGCATAGTAGGCGTTTAGTTAAAAAGTACTGTGAAACAAAGAAAAGATCTTAAAACGTTTTGACAGGTTAATTTTTTTTTAAATTAAGTCTTCATGATACAAGAGATAGTATCTAAAAGAGTTTCTAGTTTTATATTTCTTTTATCTGTTTCAAATATTAATAACACCAATCTTTTTGAGCGTAACGGATGACTTAATTCCTCAAACCAGATATCTGCAGGCCCCATACAAGCACTGAACCATTTATGCCAACAGTTTCCTCTTTACAAAATTTCTTAAAACGGTTGCTATTAATATCTACGACACTCAAATCGTCGGTTCTTTTAGTAACACCAAATCCCAGAGACCGTTTCACAAGGTTTTACGAGAACGAAAAACGACAATGCAAAGTTACGACTGCAAAACTGGGCGATTAAGCGTCCTTCAACGCGTGAATATAACGTTAAAATGAACGCGCATAAACTATGTCTTCCCTGCTGCCCTTGCCCTGAAGGCAATAGAGAGACTACGCTTCAAGATTTCCTTGCTAAATTACACGAAGCGTGGGAGGTTGGGAAATCTACTCAAGCCTGTTCTGTTCCCCTTGTACTTGGATATAATTCACTTACATTTTTTATCAAGCCAATCGTTGATTTCTTCATTTGTTTTTATTTTAATAATTGATCTCTCCTTTCTGTATTTCCTTTTCCCTTCTGCTACTTAATTCAAATGAACGCCATATTCTTTGGAAGCTTCAATTTCAATAATAATAATAATAATAATAATAATAATAATAATAATAATAATAATAATAATAATAAATAAGGAATAATAAATAATAATAATAAATAATAATAATAATAATTATAAACTATTATATTATTATATTCCATTTTATTTTTTTGCTCTATCACAGTCCTCCAATTCGACTGGGTGATATTTATAGTGTAGAGGGTTCCGGGTTGCATCCTTGCCTCCTTAGGAGTCCATTCACTTTTTCCTTACTATGTGCGCCGTTTCTAGGATCACACTCTCTGCATGAGTCCTAGAGCTACTTCAGCCTCTAGTTTTTCTAGATTCCTTTTCAGGGATCTTGGGATCGTGCCTAGTGCTCCTATGATTATGGGTACGATTTCCACTGGCATATCTCATATCCTGCTTATTTCTATTTTCAGATCTTGATACTTATCCATTTTTTCCCTTTCTTTCTCTTCAACTCTGGTGTCCCATGGTATTGCGACATCAATGAGTGATACTTTCTTCTTGACTTTGTCAATCAACGTCACGTCTGGTCTATTTGCACGTGTCACCCTATCTGTTCTGATACCATAGTCCCCAGAGGATCTTTGCCTGATCGTTTTTCTATCACTCCCTCAGGTTGGTGCTCCGTACCACTTATTACTGCAAGGTAGCTGATGTTTCTTGCACAGGCTCCAGTGGAGGGCTTTTGCCACTGAATCATACCTCTTTTTGTACTGGTTCTGTGCAAGTGCCGGGCATTCACTTGCTATGTGGTTTATGGTTTCATTTTCGTATTGCACTTCCTACATATGGGAGAGAGGTTATTTTTCCGTCTATCGTTCTTTGAACATATCTGGTTCTTAGGGCCTGATCTTGTGCCGCTGTTATCATTCCTTCAGTTTCCTTCTTTAGCTCTCCCCTCTGTAGCCATTGCCATGTATCATCGCTGGCTAGTTCTTTAGTCTGTCTCATGTATTGTCCGTGCATTGGTTTGTTGTGCCAGTCCTCTGTTCTGTTTGTCATTCTCCTGTCTGTATATTTCTGGGTCTTCGTCTACTTTTATTAGTCCTTCTTCCCATGCACTCTTTTGCCACTCGTTCTCGATGTTGACGCAGTCCTCTATACTTACTAGTCCTCTCCCTCCTTCCTTTCGTGTTATGTATAGTCTATCCGTATTTGCTCTTGGGTGTAATGCTTTGTGTATTGTCATATGTTTCCTGGTTTTCTGATCTATGCTGCGGAGTTCTGCCTTCGTCCATTCCACTATTCCTGCGCTGTATCTGATTACTGGCACTGCCCAAGTGTTTATGGCTTTTATCATATTTCCGGCGTTGAGTTTGACTTGAGTATCGCCTTGAGTCTCTGCATATATTCTTTCCTGATCGTGTCCTTTATCTCCTGGTGTTTTATATCCCCTCCTTCCATTATTCCCAGGTATTTGTATCCAGTCTCATCCATGTGTTTGATGTTGCTCCCATCTGGTAGCTTTATCCCTTCAGTTCTCGTTACTTTGCCTTTTTGTATGTTGACTAAGGCGCATTTTTCTATTCCAAACTCCATCCTGATGTCCCCAGATACAATCCTTACAGTCTGGATTAGGGTATCTATTTCCTTGATGCTCTTACCATACAGCTTGATGTCGTCCATGAACATCAGATGGTTGATTCTGTTGCCTCTTTTCTTGAGTTGGTACCCGGCATCCATCTTCTGTAGTACTTTTGTCATGGGAATCATGGCTACTACGAAGAGTAGTGGGGACAGTGAGTCGCCCTGGAAGATCCCTCTCCTGATATTAACCTCTGCTAGTCTTATTCCAGAGCTTGTAAGTATTGTATTCCAGTTGCGCATTGTATTTTTGAGGAAGCTGATGATGTTTTCCTCTGCCCCATATATTTTCAGGCATTCTATTAGCCATGTGTGTAGTGTCATGTCGAAGGCTTTCTTATAGTTTATCCATGCCATGCTTAGGTTGGTTTTCCTTCTCCTACTGTTCTTCATTACCATTTTGTCTATCAGGAGCTGGTCTTTTGTGCCCCTGCACTTCCTTCTGCAGCCTTTCTGTTGGTGGGGGATGGTGTTTGTCTCCTCTAGGTAGTTGTATAGCCTTTCACTGATGATACCTGTTAGTAACTTCCACATTATTTGTAGGCAGGTGATAGGTCTGTAGTTACTGGCTATATTTCCCTTATTATTATTATTATTATATTGTAGTAGTAGTAGTAGTAGTAGTAGTAGCAGTAGTAGTAGTAGTAGTAGTAGTAGTAGTAGTAGTAGTAGTAATAATTAATAATAATAATAATAATAATAATAATAATAATAATAATAATAATAATGAATCTAAGTAAAAACCCCCTGTAGCGAGGCTAAAATATTGACCATTAAAAATATTGACAAAAGCCACTATGTTAAGTTACTTAATTATTTATTTATTTATTTACCAGGTTAAAAATGACTAGGAGAGACTTTCGCATACTGCTCCGTCCTAACCTCGTACAAATAAATAAATAAATAAATAAATATATATATATATATATATATATATATATATATATATATATATATATATATATATATATATATATATATTCTTAACACTATTGTGATTTTTAATTGTGAATAATAATAATAATAATAATAATAATAATAATAATAATAATAATAATAATAATAATCCGAGCGTTCTACTGACCCCGAAGAAGAAGAGAATTAAACTACGAAGGAACTGCTGAAGGCGAAAAAATATATATAAATAAAATAAATAAATAAATAAAACTTCATCAACAGCAAACCTTTCCCATGTTCTTTCGCCAATTTCCCAACCGGCACTTTCCCTCTTATAAATATTCATTATGCAACACACCAGCTTGATTTCCATTGTTCAACAACCCCCCCCCCCCCACCACCCCCCCCACCCCCCCCCCCCCCCCCCCCCCCCCCCCCCCACCCCCCCCCCCCCCCCCCCCCCCCCCCCCCCCCCCCCCCCCCGCTTCCCCCAAAAGCCGCCTCTAACAATCCCTTCAAGCTGAGATAAATTGACATAAGCACTCACCTATTACTTTCGCCAGAACGACCACGCAACCCAAACTGAATCCTTAATCCATTTCATAATGGCAAGGATTAGTATTTAGTGGTCTGGAGGAAGGTTCGTTCGAAGGTGTTTGTGACATAATGAAGGCGCATCTAATTCATGTGCTACGTTCATATTTATTTATGCACACTTACTATGCCTAATCTACACGCAGGTGTACATCTATACACAAAAGACCTGTGTTAGTAAAATCAATTTTCCGATTAATGTTGAATTGTGAAAACGCTCACACTTACACAAAAAAACATGACAGTAAAACCATGCACGTTCATGTTTACCTATAGACATTTATACCCAATCTACAAGCAGATGTATACCTTGTACACACACACACACACACACACACAAAATCTTGTACTGGCCAAAAATCATTTTTCGAACAACTGCCGAATTATAAAAAACAGACTCAAAACAAATTTAAGAGAAAAACGAGCAACTGTAACCTCAGTCATGAACCCAAGGCTGAAGACCTTTCTTCCCAGCACAATTAGAGGGGGAAATAATTTTTCTTATGAGCAAATGTGAAGAGAATTATGAAAGCAAAGACGGTATTCGGAGAAAAGAACGGATAAACATTTACGTCTCGTTCCTCATTTATTGCAATGAGGGGAAGAAACCACTTTAACAAAGGGAATGCGAGATAGGTTAAAATTCCAATTTTGCAAGATAGTTTCTAACATTCCAATTTTGCAAGGTAGGTTAAAATTCAAAAATTTGAAAGATAGATTGAAATTCCTATTTTGCAAGATGGGTTAAAATTCTAATCTTGCAAGATAGGTTAAAATTCCAATGTTGCAGGGTATGTTAAAATCCTAATTTTGCAATACAGGTTAAAATTCCAATTTTGCAAGGTAGGTTAAAATTCCAATTTTGCAAGACAGGTTACAATTCCAATTTTGCGAGATAGGTTAATTTTCCAATTTTGCTAGGTAGGTTAAAATTCAAATTTTCCAAGAGAGGTTAAAATTCAAATTCTGAATGACTAAGAAATATGATCACCCACTGAATAAAATTACTACTCCCTGATAACGTATGTAAATATGATAACACATGCTAGTGAAATATAAAACGATACCAAAGTAAGGATACTATAAATACACCTGGAATCGATGGTATGAATACCTGACAGAAACGGCATGCAATTTACAGTGAAATGAAACTGGAGCTGAAAGAAATTCTTAATACAATTGCAAAGATCGACATACAACCAATGTCTCCCATAAAATAAATTGCATTTCATCATCTGTCAAACTGACAAGTACTCCTGCCAAGCGATACATCTTACGTCAACAGCCAATCATCCGAGTTCTTCTCCCATCGCTTGATCTCTTGGAGAACGACAACAAACGTAGCAAAATAATACTAATAGGTAGCTATTAGTGGCTATTTTTCAGAGAACGGATCTCGTATCACTATTCAAGGTTACTTCCAAAGTGGCCGGGCATGAGGTTGACCTATGCAGGCTGATCATTATAACGAAAGCGCTATGTCATTTCGCTATCAGCTAAATGCCAGCCGGTATGGCCTTGGTTAAGAGCATAAAATGGGAAAAGAATTGAGCGTATTATCTCGGAAAAACAACTCTCCAAGTTTATTATCTTCTGGGAACAATGGTGTAGTAAATCATATCTAATAAAGAGTTGGACATTTTTTGTTATCTCAAACGGTTGGGTAGCCATACCCTTACACTGCTAAACCATATTAATGTTTTTTTCTCCTATAAGACATGTTTAACTAAAACAACAAGTTTAATGACCCCATTGTAAAAAATAATCTATAGTCCTTTTGGGCCAATATCAATAAAATTTGATCATAACCGATTCAAAAAATAAATTTAATTTCCAGGAAGCAAATGGACAGGAAAAAAAGTGAGAGAGAGAGAGACTTCTACTCCATTATGCTTTTCATTCTTTTGTTAAACGTTGGTCGATTTCAACACATTAAGATGATTATATTTAAAAGCTTCGTGCTCGAAACATGAAGAGAACACCAGCCTAGTTGACTAAGTAGGCGGTGGTTTACTACCTCGTGGAGCGAGTGACAGGCGAATCGCAAAGAAGGCGATATTAATCTTTATTGCTTCTTAGGCATCTCCGATGGCGACAATAATCGTTATTTTCTTTGGCACCTCCCTGACCTTTTCGCTTACTCGGGGAGTAAGCCTACAAACTGCTGTTGTTGTTCTTGTGGGGGGAAGGAAAGGTCTATGGAAAAGCTTAAAAACGTCTGAAAAAGGTGTTTCGCGTTGAGTTATAGATACAGGAATTTTAGGATAGGATATTTACTGTTTATTCATTAGTATGAAAACGTAAAAAAAAAAATGTGCATGTTAAACAGTACGGAAAAATTATTTCCAATAATATATACCGTATTTATCATAATTTCCGCTGGTGAAACAACGCTCTATTTGCCCGTCAATTTTAGCACGCACCCCCCACGAGTAAGCTGGAGGTCGGATCACGCCTTGTTTTCTATGCATCTCCCTAACCTTTATCATTTTGCTTTTCAACCCTTTCCTTTGCTGTTCAACTCCTTTAACTCTGTATGGCCCTAATTGTTTATCTGACGATTAAAAGATCAAGTCCTTCGCCAGACAGATGGTAGACATTTGAACAAGAAAACTAGTTTAACTACTTATAAAGATCAAGTGATTTCGGACTGAGAATTGATGAGAAATACTTGTAGTTCCAATATGCATGCAATTTTAAATTCCCGTCGTCTAATTTAGGTCAACTTATCGATCCACTTTGAAACTAGACAGATGAAGAAGACGAGTTAAAACAAAAAGAAAAAAATCACCACAAATTAAAACAAAAAGGAAAAAAATCACTAAACTAAAAATTCACAAAAAAATTACTTGTAGTTTAAGTATGCAAGCAATTTTATTTCCCCTTGGTAAATAAGGTCACCTTATCGCTTAACTTTTGATGTAGACGTAAGAAGAAGACGAGTTCAAACAAAAAGAAAAAAAATCTCTACGAATTAAAACAAACAAAAAATCACTAACCTAAAAATTAATAATAAAAAAATATAATATATATATATATATATATATATATATATATATATATATATATATATATATATATATATATATATATATATATATATATATATATATATATATATATATATATATATATATATATATATATTTGTAGTGTAAATATGCACGCAATTTTATTTCTCCTTGTCAATTTAATATAGTAGGTTATCTTATACCTTTACATTAAATCTTGACAGAAAAAGCGGTCGGGTCTCGGATCCACCACCCTCCCCCCCCCAAAAAAAAAAAATCCACTGAACGAGTGCATCCTGCCCCGAACTAATTATACTTTACTCCGGATATTACGCCCAGCTGGTTACAATGGCTGGAACTCCGTTTGAGAGGGACACTGATTGCCCAACGACGAAGGCAAAACCGGAGCGGTGCACGAGAAACCATTTCCCTCTCCCCCTCCCCTCCCCCTCCCCCTCCTCCCCCCTTGGAATCCTGCCAGGGCAACTTTCCACGCACCACCACAAGCGATTACACAACTCCGGATCAGAGTCGGTGAGAAGGGAAAAACGCTATTAAACTCTCCCTTTAATAGAGCAGACTCCTTTTAAGCACCGATTCTATAAATTAAAAGCGGTTACCGAGAGAGAGAGAGAGAGAGAGAGAGAGAGAGAGAGAGAGAGAGAGAGAGAGATTCCCAAGCAAATAATGTGCGCAAAATCAAAGGGAGAGAGAGATAGATTTCATAAAAGATGTGCGAACAAAATCAAAGAAAGAGAGAGAGACTCGCCTACGAAGGATGCATGAACAACTCACGTAACATACTACGCATCGATTTCATAAAACCTACCCCGCTATGAACGAGACTCGCTAGGAAACAAGGGTATCCAAACACGGGTGTGTGGGAGGTGGGGAGGTCATTGTAACGGCCGGCTGAAAAGGAATTACTACTTGCTTACGTCATTTTCCATTAACAGAAAGGCTCGACGTCCATTGAAGAATTACGCATATCCCTTAGACTTTTGTTGGAGTTCTTCGGAAAATACTACTAAGGTTTTTAGCACTGTGCCAAGTCATGATTTTATACATACATACATATATATACGTACACACACACACATATATATATCATATATATATTCTAAATACGGATTATTATCATGCATAATTATCCAAAATTTCTTTGCTTCCAGCGTTCACTCATTACAGCATAACATAAAATTTTATCTCAAATATCCCTTGCGGCGGGATTAGCCGATTGAATTGATTAAGAGGAAACAGACACGTACATTACACACACACATACACATACACACACACACACACACACATATATATATATATATATATATATATATATATATATATATATATATATATATATATAGTATATATAATTGCTATAATATAACACACACACACACACATGCGTAATGTGTATGTGTGTGTAAAAGTATAACAAAATTTACGTAAACCAACACATGAACTTGTATTTGAAATATTTTCTACATTCATTAACAAGTTACATTTCCTTTACATAAACAATTCGAAGTGTTACCCACGCCTACACTACTCCCTTGAGAGTAAAAAAAAAAGAAAAAATAAAAGAGACGATAATTAAGCAGAGCACTCAACTGATTATATAACACTTACTAAGAAAAGGGGGAGGGGGGGGGGGCGACGAGTGGCGTCAATCATTTCAGTAGGACATTCAGTTATGAGGAAAGCATGGAAACAGTGAGATATTACAATCTCGTGCAGATAGTTGTGACTACTATAGTATACGCCAGTCTAATGGTTTCTCTATGAATATCAAAGTCCCTTTCTTACTAATATAAGCAAGGCAAGATCCGACCTCCTGCTTACTCGGGGCGCATGATAAAATCTACGGTCAAACAGACCCTGGTTTCACCAACGAAAATTTTAAATAAATATCCTACATGTTATATTAGAGATGATTTTTCTGTACTGATTAACATGCATATTATTTATTTCTTACATCCTCATTCTAATGAATCTATCATAAATATCCTAACCTAAAATTCCTGTATCTTTTAACTCAACATGAAACGTCTTTTTCAGACCTTTAGAGGCTCTTCCGTAGACCCTTTCCTTTACCCTCCAGCCCCCCAAAACAAAAATCAACCCAGCAACAACAAAGTGGTTTGTAGGCTTACTCCCCGAGAAAGCGATCCATTCCTTAAAAAAAAGGCGTATGCTTTCACTTGACCCAGACAGGTATTTAATCTCAGTAAATTCAGTCAACGTAGCAAATATATCCATCTCATCAGACAGACATCTGGCAACGCAGTTCGCTGCGGAACACTAGATGCATTTATTAGTTTGGGGTGACGTCATATCTTCCGAATAAGTCTGACAGCGATGACAAGCAACATAGCAATTAGGTTTAAACAATCGGTCTATATCATACACTAAACGCTGAAGGTATCTTTTTTTATTCTATACTTGTCACTGACTTGTGGATATAAATATATATATATATATATATATATATATATATATATATATATATATATATATATATATATATATATATACTATATATATATATATATATATATATATATATATACTATATATATATATGTATACATATATATATATATATATCTATATATATATATATATATATATATATATATATATATATATATATATCGCTGAAGGTATCTTTTTTTTATTCTATACATGTCACTGACTTGTGTATATATATATATATATATATATATATATATATATATATATATATATATATATATATATATATTTATATATATATATATATATATATATATCTAATAAAAGGAGCCCATAAAAACACCAAAATGTAGAGAGAAAAGTACTATATTTCAGAGACTGCTGTCTCTCTCTTCAGGATATGAATGAAATATAGTACTTTTTCTCTCTACATTTTGGTGTTTTTATGGGCTCCTTTTATTAGATGGAATTCTGTTGTTACAGAACACCTTTACCAGTCATATATATATATAGATATACTATATATATATATATATATATATATATATATATATATAGTTATAATTTATAAATGCATACACACATATACACAATAGAGAGTGAGAGAGAGAGAGAGAGAGAGAGAGAGAGAGCAGTTTCCCTGAATGTTTGGTCCTAGGAATGGAACACAAGGCGTGATCCGACCTCCAGCTCACTCAAAGGCATGCGAAAAATCTACGGTCAAATAGCGTGTTATTTCACCACCGAAAATTAAAATGAATACTCTATATCGTATTAGAAATATTTTTGTTCTGTACTATTTAACATACACATTATTTATTTTTCGCATTTTCATTCTAATAAATAAATCATAAATATCCTATCCTAAAATTCCTCGACGTGAAACACATTTTTCAGACCTTTTTAAAAGGCTTTTCCATAAACCTTTCCTATACCCCTAACAAGCGCAACAGCAACAAAGTAGGTTGTAGGCTTACTCCCCGAGTATGCGAAAATTGTTCCTACTCCAAATACATTACCAAATTACCTCAGACGCCTTGAAATTCATTCTTCATTCCCCACCAACACCTCACTTCCAAAAGGAGAGTTGGATCAACAGCCCTTGCATATATTCCCACCTTGGATTCCTTTAATATTCTAAGTCCCTTCGCAAGCTTTAGCCCTCACCCAAATAACTTCCTTGCTTTTCCTGTTCTGAATTATCTCCCAACTCTTGTTACTATTATCGTTTTTACTCCCAAAAAACGTATCATACACACACACTTTTTTAAACGTCTCCATCTACAAGTTTCATTTTCTGGTGCACTTCACTCTCATCACAAACATTAAATTGATCCAGATAAATAGATAAATTCATTTACATCTTCAATTCATACATTCTCACTAACCTCCACACTGCCTCTAAATCAACTGTAACATAAGTTTTTTATTTTTTTATCTTCATACAGACTTCATCTCAACCATTACCTTGGATCATAAGTTTTTTGTGTTTATCTTCAAACACTGGATTTACCTCAACCATTACCTTGGATCATAAGTTTTTTTGTTTTTATCTTCATGCACTGGATTTACCTCAACCATTGCCTTGGATCATAAGTTTTTTTGTTTTTATCTTCATGCACTGGATTTACCTCAACCATTACCTTGGATCATAAGTTTTTTTGTTTTTATCTTCATGCACTGGATTTACCTCAACCATTGCCTTGGATCATAAGTTTTTTATGTTTATCTTCATATACTGGATTTACCTCAACCATTACCTTGGAACCATTGCCTTGGATCATAAGTTTTTTATGTTTATCTTCATATACTGGATTTATCTCAACCATTACTTTGGACTCCTTTCCTCACCCCGAAATACCTTACAAACCCTCGTCAGCCACCCGAGCATACTATCGTCGCAATACCTAGGCATCTGCTGTACGTCGTTTTCTATCAGCACTCACTTCCTCCCGTCTTATCCTTCAACAATATCTCTCCCACAAGCACTGACTAACTTGCATTAAAACGTTTTTTTTTTTCTCTCTCTCTCTTGCATCATTCCCGCCTCTGCCTTGCCTTTATCTCCCACATTCAAATGATCGAATTAGTCCACTGACCCAAGACTTGCATTCACTTCGAACGACGTATTCTCCATTTGCATCTTTTATTCCGAGATCCTTATTGTTCATTAACCTCTCTCTCTCTCTCTCTCTCTCTCTCTGTATTTCCCAAAACACAAACTTATTCTCCTTTCTTGATCTTCTCATCATTACGTTATTTTTATTACATGCCTTTATATATATATATATATATATATATATATATATATATATATATATATATATATATATATATATATATATATGCAGCCACCCACATTCTTCATGCTAATACAGAGGTCACCAATGAAAGAGGGTCGTTTAAACGCCAAAATTTAAATATAAAATATGAACACATTGCGGTCTGTTATAGAGAGACGGTACCTATGGTTATACTGAAATACTACAGATGCCAGATGCCATAGGTGATATCTACGGTTACACTGAGGGTTTCCATGAAAGGTAAAATCTTAGGACATTTTTCAAAAAAAATTTGCTTTCAGTTTTATATATATTTTATTGTTAAAGTAATAAAAACCTTACTCGGGTACCTTAAACTTGAGCTCAGTTCAAATACCTACGAAAAAATTAATAATAACGAAAATAAATCAGAAACTAGTGAGAACAGTTCAATTTTAACTTAAATTTCTCCAGAATGGAAAAAAGATGATTTAGTGGGTTGCTACCTACCCGAGTCAAGAGCCGGGACGAAAAAGTAAAAGTATATATACCGTCCTGGAAACTGGAACAAAAAAAAAAAGTATACCGTCCAGGAAACTGGAACAAGAATCTCCTTCCAGTGGGACCAAAAGCCAATCAGGGCAAATATTTATGATCGACGATGTCACACGGATTTCGAATTGCGAAACCCGTCGCTGGTTACGACAACTTGTTGATAACCGGCGATCGCAAAAACAAAAAAACAAAAACTGGGACTATCTGCGGGGGAAATAACTTGAGAGAGAGAGAGAGAGAGAGAGAGAGAGAGAGAGAGAGAGAGAGAGAGAGAGAGAGCATTTTCCCGTGAAAGGGAATGGTTTCAAAGGGGGAAAAAATTACCAAATCCCTCTCCCTTCTGTTTCATGTTGGTTCGAGATGTTCCTGTTAAAAAAAATTGTGTTCGTTTACGCGCGTGCACGCGCGCACACACACAAACACACACATACACAGACACACACATATGTGTGTGTGTGTGTATTGGATTAGATGAAAACATAATGAAAGCACAAAACCTTGAGTTTCATTACAAGAATATGCATAACTATAATTATTATTATTACTAGCAAACTGACCCATCTACGATGGGTGATAAAATACGGGTGCAGAAGTGAAAAATTTATATGTACTATTTGTTCAGCAATATTAAAATAAGGGCGATTTTTATTACATACGTACTACAGAACCTCTTTGTACACATATTATCAGTTTGTCCACAACTTAATTTCAAGTTGCAGAGTCAGTTGCTCTGCTCATCGCCACATACAGTTGGCCATGTGTGAAATGGGTGACGGCAGAAACACACCAACACGATCCAAAGTCTGGCCCTGTGACTTGTTTGGAGTGAATGAGAAGGCCAGGTTGATGGGAAACTGCCTGCGCCGTAACTGGAACGGAAACTGGTTGTCCGAAGGCATCAGAGGAATCCGGGGGATGAACAGACGTTTGCCGGTGTGAGGGCCCGTTGCTATCACTGCTTCGATGACGTGGAAGTTTAGCTCCATAACGGTGTACCTCGTTCCGTTGCAATGTCCATTGGCAGGATCGAAATTTGGAAGCAACATTACTGGGCAGTACTTCTTCAACGTTATTTTGTGCACTGGCAGTCGCGATGGATTTAAGTTATTCAAAAAATCTTGCCGATATTGATGATAATTTTCATCTTCTATTGTGTACGAGCTGAAATATTTGCGACTTTCTCCGGGGAAGTTGTACAGAAATTATGTATGAAAAATCGTAAAGTAACTAAGTCTTACGGGAATAACCAGCCTCGTTTTCACGGCCAGAAACAGCTCCGTTTCAGGGAATCCCTTCTCACCCCACCCCTACAAAGGAGGGGGTAAGGTTGGATGAAACCCCATTACAAACCATCTTAGGGTCCCCACCATAACCCTGCCAAGTTTCATGCCCATCTGACCAGCCGTTTGGCCGTGACTGAATGACAGACAGACAGACAGACAGACAGACAGACATTACGCCCATTATAGTATGATTAGTTATTATTACTTATTACTTCTTATTATTATTATTTATTATTATTATTATTATTATTATTCATTATTATTATTTATTAAATTATTATTATATTATTATTATTATTAGTATTCTTATTATATTATTATTATTATTTTATTATTATTATTATTAAGTAGAAAGAAAGAAGAAGAAGGTGAACCGTATTCATATGGAACAAGTCCACCAAAGGGGCCACTGACTTGAAATTCAAGCTTCCAAAGAATATTACGATATTCATTTGAAAGCAGCAACAGAAGGTAATAAGAAATACAGAAAGAGTAGATCAGTTGTGAGAGTAGAAAAAACAAATTAATAAATAAATAAATATAGATAGAAATGTACGTAAATTATTAAATAAAGGACCTCTGGAACTGAGAGTTGCGACAGCGAGGCACATTGACTGCACATTGGTGATGCTGTGAATATAGCCCGTGCGTGAGTGCCTATGCAAATTAATGGGCATTCTTATGCAAAAAACGGGTATGCTCACACTCGTCTTCCGCCTGAAAGTGATCATGACATATCCATTATGGGCATTCATTTTCTATTAGAGCCAGAAAAACTCCCTTTGTGTACCCAAGCACCTGACAGGCAAGAGATTGACGGGCATGCATTATGAAAGCAGCTTCGTCTTCAACGTTTTACTGAGGTTAATGGCAGCATTTTCTGATGTTTTGTTTGTTTGTATGTATGGCTTGTATGGTGTTTTTACGTTGCATGGAACCAGTGATTATTCAGCAACGTGACTTCCGAACCAAGTCGAGAGTGAGCTTCTATCACCAGCAATACACAACTCTTACCCCACAAAGGTTTTCTGACTTACTTCGCCACAGACAAATAGCTTCCCCAGTTTTATATTTCCCTTCTAAATAATCTGAAATATTTACAGATTTGTTCCAAAAGCTAGTATGCAGAGGAGCGTAAAACTCATATAAGCAGCAAAGTTTACATGGTAACTGCCAAAAGATTCGTAAAATCCTTTTAGAGACAAAAAAAAAAAAAAACTTAAGATATGCGCAGTTTATACGACACGTTGGCAACTGACAGCTGAAAATATATTGGTGATTATAACAACAGCACATTTAATTTATCAATAAGACAAACATGGAAATTGACATACGCCATAATTAAGTTCCAGTTCTTAACAGGCACTTTCTCGAAAGCCATTTCAACCTTTCAAAAGTATTAGCTTTTTCAGTTGTCTAATATATTTTAAGTCACAGTTCTGAATAAATCACTTTCCTTGGAAACAGTTCAATAAATAACCACAA
>NC_087212.1:3161876-3181876 GCF_015104395.2 Macrobrachium nipponense
CAATCTTTGTTTAATTCTTCATTAATTTCTGACCATTTTATATTTTTACTGTAGAATTGTATTTTCCATATCCTTCCCACTTTTTCATTTCTTGCTTATCTCTATTTTCACTTGCTTTGGAATGAAACTGTCATTCTATGACATTATGGTCTGAAATACTCGCATTATAAACTATTATTTCTTTAACATAATTCATCTCGTTCACAAATACTAGGTCTAAAGTATTTTCCTTTCTTGTTGGCAGGTGATTTATTTGTTGAATGTGTATTATAGTAACATATCTAATAGCTTTTCAAATTGCCTCTTATCTTCTGCACTACTATTACTCTCTTTTTTATATGTATAAGTACAACCACAATCTCCTATTCGTTCTTTCCATTCTACGAAGGAAAGTTGAAGTCACCAGATAGGAGAATAGTCCAGTCCTTGTGATTTCTACATATATCATCCAATTTTTCAATTATTAAGTCAAACTCTTTAGTATTAGGAGGTCTATATATTACTATGTTCATCAATTTTTCAGATTCAAATTCTACCGCTATTAGTTACATTCTGAGTTACTATATTTCTCATATATTTTTCCTTGTTTTTTGTCTTTCCCATATATTGCGGTTCCCCCTTGATTCCTATTTTTTCTATCTGATCTATAAGTTTGGAACCCTTTTATTGATCATCATTCCCAGTCTCTTGGGAATACCAGGTTTCACTTATATTCATTATATCTATTTTCTTTTCATTTTGGGTTAGTTCTTCTAAGTACTCTATTTTTCTTTTTGAGTTACTCGTAACTAACCCTGCGCATTCATCACTATGATGGTTTGCGTGTTTTCTTTTCCTTTCCTTCCTTCATTTAATATTGGTAGTAATAAGGATTTTCCCATGTCTCTTTCCTGTTCTGGTATGTTGTTCTTTTTTTCATTTCCAGAAATTCTGACATAAAAAAATCCAACTTTTTCCATACTATTTGAGCTTTCCTTCATCATAATTATTCATTTTGTGTCTGAATCTGCAATTTTCTCCGTTTCTGCATATCCTCTTGCATAATAAATACAGTTATTATCTCTTGAGTAGAATTTCGGAGCTGATGCTTTGAAATTTTTTGCTGGACACCTCTGCATAGATCTCATTGGTGGTTTGTTTTTCTTTTCTCTTTTACCTGATATTCTTGATTTCTCTCTTTATTTGTTTCTTTCTTATTTTGGATTTTATTACTTGGTTGTTATTTATTTGATTATAATTCAGGATACAGGGGCCATATATTTTGCATTTTTTTGTCGAACTTACATCCTTTTCCTTCTTTTAGGTTTTTACATATTTTTGGATGCAGATCTCTGCAATCATCCCCATATCCATCTAAGTATGCACATTTACCATATATTTCATAGTTTGACATATCTTAGGATGTTTTGTAGTAACATCTTTCTCCCAAATCTGGCAATTCCCTCTTTTCAAAAGGTTGCAGATTTTGTCTTTCTTGTCTATTTTTTCCTCTTTCCCATCATTGTGTAGATCTGGGTAGAGCCTCTTCGGGATTTGCTTTTCTGTGTCATATCGTAATTTATTTCTTCGTAGGTATGCTGCTTTATTGCCTCATATGTAGTATCAATGAGTATCTCTGCATCCATACTTTTATCTTGTTCTTTGTTTTCCTTATTTTTTTCTGTCATTTCATTTTTGTTTACTTCTCTTTCCGTTTTCCTCGTTCTCTTCTTTTCTTCTTCTTCTTCCTCTTCCTCTTCTTCTTCATCCTCAACTATTTGTACATTCAATCTTGATTTAATAACATTGTCTATCCATGATAGACATGTTGAACAAAAAATTCTTGTATCTTTTCTCAAATCTTGTATTACCTCAGCACACTGTGGATGGGTCGGAATGTTGCATGCAGCACATTTTCTGATTAGGTTTTGTGGATTGACTATGCTATACCAAACCTTACACAGTTTGCATGCTTTTGGCATTCTTTTTCCTAATGCATCAATTAAGGATATTCACAAGATTCACCTTATTCATTTTCTTTGTCGGAATATGTTGGTTTATGTATATTTTCTTTATGAGTCTCTTGACCACTTGGATTTTATTTGGAACTTCTTCAATTATTTTCAAGATGTTTTTCATTAGAGAGAGAGAGAGAGAGAGAGATAGCCAAGAAATATGAAAAACAAAAACCCAGGATGGGAATAATTAGGAGTAACTTCAAAAAAGCAATAAGAAAGGAGTTTCATTAGATAATCAGTAAGCAGCAAAGACGGGTTAAAAGTAATCATGTACATAGGCAATTAAAAGACAGTGGGTGATCAGAGAGGATATAATCTATCACGTACCGGAAGGTGGGTAACATAAAAGGGGCAATGACTGTGGGAGGAAGAAGAAAAAGAAGAAGAAGATGAAGATAACAGGGGCAAGGCAAGTGATGATGTAAGCACAGAAAGGTGTTTAAAAGAAACAAGGGGCGATAGACAATTAGTAAAGGAACAAAACCACAGAATAATTTCCCATTTCTTTCTTACACCAGGAGGCAAGATTACCAAAGAGGTGAAGATGAATGTGTGTGTGTGTGTGTGTGTGTGTGTGTGTGTGTGTGTGTGTGTGTGTGTGTGTGTGTTCCTCTGTTGCAACAAGGTGAGGAGGTCTTTCCTCCTCAACCGTTTCTGTCGGTCACGCCAAAAGATACTTATGGGGCCGTCGAAGTCACACTTTTTCCAAGTGTGCTTTCGCTTTTTTATACAAAAGCGTGAAATGATTCCTCTCTCTCTCTCTCTCTCTCTACCTCTCTGTCTCCGATCTCTCTCACTCTCTCTCTCTCTCTCTCTCTCTCTCTCCTGTGAGATTTTAAAGATTTATCTTCAGCATTTATTACCTATTTTCCAGAGAGAGAGAGAGAGAGAGAGAGAGAGAGAGAGAGAGGTATCCTTGCTGAGACTATATATATTTCATCTTAAACATTTACCCATTTTACTGAGAGAGAAAGAGAGAGAGAGAGATCCTTACTAAGATTTTACATTTATTTTATCTTCAACATTTACCCATTTTACTGAGAGAGAGAGAAAGAGAGATACCTGAATATTCACAGCAACTCTGACGCCTAACCATGAGTAAATTCATACCCACCGAATTTTTACCCAACGATGGGCAAGGTAACTTAGCCATCGGGAAGTGTCGCCAGCAGACCGTGAGAAAGAATGTCTTCCGCAATGGATCTCGTGTTTTTGTTTACCTATAGCAAGTGGCAGAAGCCTCCCGGCAATCTCATTCTTTGTATCTAAACCAGCTACTTTCGCTTTCATGTCTTTTAAAGTTACGAGATGTTACAAGGATTAGGATGCCTCAAAGACTCTGTAAGTCTATCCGAGGAGAGGTCGTGTGCTCACTTACCTCTAGGAGAAGGTTATACTGTTCATTCACAGTGTCCTTATGATTTTGTCTAGCTTTCTTTTAAACTCTTCCATACTAAAACTGTTTACCACTCCTAGTGGCAGTTTATTCTACGTGTCACATATCTTGTATGTAAAGAAGTGCCCACAATGGGATGTGTTGTATCTCTTCATTTCAAGTTTCCATCCATTATTTCGTGTCTGGTTTTCGTTTAATGTTAATAGGTTACTGTCTACTTTTGTTATGCCTCTCAGTATTTTGAATGTTTCTATTAGTTGAGAGAGAGAGAGAGAGAGAGAGAGAGAGAGAGGAGCGAGAGAGAGAGAGAGAGAATCTGAATTAACACAAAAAAAGATTATTCGCCCATTTCGTGACGTACCTTTACTAGATAATTCAAACAGCCCTGATCCATGGACCCAGAAGTTAAGTTGCAAGCCTCTTAAGATTTTCATTCATAGTGTCCAACAACCGGACAAAGGACATACCAGGTTATTAACTACGTTACTACTCGTGACCTTCGACCTTGAGATCAAATAGGACATAAATTTTTCGAAGATAACTAAAACCCGCATACTTATGGTTCACTAACATTACCTATTACATTAAGCACGAATTACCCAACAGTTTTTCTCAGCAGTGCTAACAATTCTATAAAGATGGTTTTTTTAATATAATTGTCAACCAGAAGACTTGAGAGCTGCTTTTTGTTTGCAAGCATACATTCATCACCACTATAATAATAATAAAATAATAATAATAATAATAATAATAATAAATAATAATAATAATAATAATAATATTATGTAGGAAGTGCAATACGAAAAATGAAACCATAAACACATAGCAAGTGAATGCCCGGCACTTGCACAGAACCAGTACAAAAAGAGGCATGATTCAGTGGCAAAAGCCCTCCACTGGAGCCTGTGCAAGAAACATCAGCTACCTTGCAGTAATAAGTGGTACGAGCACCAACCTGAGGGAGTGATAGAAAACGATCACGCAAAAGATCCTCTGGGACTATGGTATCAGAACGGATAGGGTGATACGTGCAAATAGACCAGACGTGACGTTGATTGACAAAGTCAAGAAGAAAGTATCACTCATTGATGTCGCAATACCATGGGACACCAGAGTTGAAGAGAAAGAGAGGGAAAAATGGGATAAGTATCAAGATCTGAAAATAGAAATAAGAAGGATATGGATATGCCAGTGGAAATCGTACCCATAATCATAGGAGCACTAGGCACGATCCCAAAAGATTTTTGGTTTTTTTCCCTGAAAAGGAATCTAGAAAAAACTAGAGGCTGAAGTAGCTCCAGGTCTCATGCAGAAGATGTGATCCTAGAAACGGCACACATAGTAAGAAAAGTGATGGACTCCTAAGGAGGCAGGATGCAACCCGGAACCCCACACTATAAATACACCCAGTCGAATTGGAGGACTGTGATAGAGCAAAAAAAAAAAAAACAAATAAAAAAAAAAAAAAAAAAAAAAAAAAAAAAAAATAATAATAATAATAATAATGAGATTCTGACTTGAGTAAACTGAAAGAGATGACAGAAAAAAGGCTAAGAAGCAAGAAAACAAGGGAGGAACTGAACGAGAAATACAAAGTGCAAGGGAGGGGACTAAAACAACACAATAGAAGATGTAAAACAGAGGTTTAAGGCCAAAGCACATAAGATCCAACGGTACATGAACAGGAATAAGGGATACCAACAGAACAAACTATTTGGAACTAACCAGAAAAAGACTATACAGCCAACTAAGAGGGGAAGCAACCACCCAGAAATTCCTGAAGCCGAACCTAGTAAGAGACTCTGGGAAAATATATGGAGCAATCCCGTATCACACAACAAACATGCAACATGGCTCCACGAAGTCAAGGAAGAAGAAACAGGGAGAATAAAACAAAGATTCACAGAGATCATGACAGACACAGTCAGACCACAACTAAAGAAAATGCCTTAGTGGAAAGCCCAGGTCCCGATGAGTCCATGGATACTGGCTCAAAAACTTCAAGGCCCTACACCCACGAATAGCAGAACAACTCCAGCATTGTATCTCAAATCACCATGCACCCAAAAATGGATGACCACAGGAAGAACATCCTTAGTACAAAAAGACCAAAAGGTTAAGTGGAATTTAATAGGCCAAAGTTACTTACAAAAGTTTAGGGAAATAAAATAGCCAGTGACTAACATGCCTATTTCACCTTTGGCCTAAAACCAATAAAGTGAAAGTTACTAACAGGTATCATCAGTGAAAGGCTATACAACTACCTAGAGGACAAACACCCATCCCCCACCAACAGAAAGGCTGCGGAAGGAAGTGTAGGGGCACAAAAGACCAGCTCCTGATAGACAAAATGGTAATGAAGAACAATAGGAGAAGGACAACCAACCTAAGCATGGCATTGGATAGACTATAAGAAAGCCTTCAAACATGATAACACACATGGCTAATAGAATGCCTGAAAATATATGGGGCAGAGGAAAATACCATCAGCTTCCTCGACAAAAAATACAATGCGCAAACTGGCAATACAATACTTACAAGCTTCTGGGAAATAAAGGGATAGCAACGTAAGGTTAATTACAAGGAGAGGGATCTTCCAGGGCGACTCACTGTCCCCACTACTCTTCGTAGTAGCCATGATTCAACCCAATGACAAAAGTACTACGAAGATGGATGCCGGGTACCAACTCAAGAAAAGAGGCAACAGAATCAACCATCTGATGTTCATGGACGACATCAAGCTGTATGGTAAGAGCATCAAGGAAATAGATACCCTAAGCCAGACTGTAAGGATTGTATCTGGGGGGGGGGGGACATCAGGATGGAGTTTGGAATAGAAAAATGCGCCTTAGTCAACATACAAAAAGGCAAAGTAACGAGAACTGAAGGGATAAAGCTACCAGATGGGAGCAACATCAAACACATAGATGAGACTGGATACAAATACCTGGGAATAATGGAAGGAGGGATATAAAACACCAAGAGATGAAGGACACGATCAGGAAAGAATATATGCAGAGAATCAAGGCGATACTCAAGTCAAAACTCAACGCCGGAAAATATGATAAAAGCCATAAACACATGGGCAGTGCCAGTAATCAGATACAGCGCAGGAATAGTGGAATGGACGAAGGCAGAACTCCGCAGCATAGATCAGAAACCAGGAAACATAGACAATACACAAAGCATACACCCAAGAGCAAATACGGACGACTATACATAACACGAAAGGAAGGAGGGAGAGGACTACTAAGTATAGAGGACTGCGTCAACATCGAAAACAGAGCACTGGGGCAAATATCTGAAAACCAGTGAAGACGAGTTGGCTAAAGAGTGCATGGGAAGAAGGACTAATAAAAGTAGACGAAGACCCACAAATATACAGAGACAGGAGAATGACAGACAGAACAGAGGACTGGCACAACAAACCAATGCACGGACAATACATGAGACAGACTAAAGAACTAGCCAGGCGATGACACATGGCAATGGCTACAGAGAGAGCTAAAGAAGGAAACTGAAGGAATGATAACAGCGGCACAAGATCAGGCCCTAAGAACCAGATATGTTCAAAGAACGATAGACGGAAATAACATCTCTCCCATATGTAGGAAGTGCAATACGAAAAATGAAACCATAAACTACATAGCAAGCGTTGCCCGGCACTTGCACAGAACCAGTACAAAAAGAGGCATGATTCAGTGGCAAAAGCCCTCCACTGGAGCTGTGCAAGAAACATCAGCTACCTTGCAGTAATAGGTGGTACGAGCACCAACCTGAGGGAGTGATAGAAAACGATTAGGCAAAGATCCTCTGGGACTATGGTTACAGAACGGATAGGGTGATACGACACAAACAGACCAGACGTGACGTTGATTGACAAAGTCAAGAAGAAAGTATCACTCATTGATGTCGCAATACCATGGGACACCAGAGTTGAAAGAGAAAGAGAGGGAAAAAATGGCAAGTATCCAAGATCTGAAAATAGAAATAAGAAGGATATGGGATATGCCAGTGGAAATCGTACCCATAATCATAGGAGCACTAGCACGATCCCAAGATCCCTGAAAAGGAATCTAGAAAAACTAGAGGCTGAAGTAGCTCCAGGACTCATGCAGGAGAGTGTGATCCTAGAAACGGCACACATAGTAAGAAAAGTGATGGACTCCTAAGGAGGCAGGATGCAACCCGGAACCCCACACTATAAATACCACCCAGTCGAATTGGAGGACTGTGATAAAGCAAAATATATATATATATATATATATATATATATATATATATATATATATATATATATATATATATATATATAATAATCAATAATAACAATAATAAACTTAAATCAGTCACTTACAATTTTTCTTTTTATACGTGCATTATCCCCCCTAAACGATGGATTTCAGTAGCTTACATGACCTAACAAGCACAGTAAATACATAATCGAATTACAATGTATAGTTACAGTGATATATATACATATATATAGATATAATAGACTATATATATATATATATATATATATATATATATATATATATATTTAATCCTCCCAAAATAATGCAAACCCCCCCCCCCAAAAAAAAATGATGAAAATCTCTATAACTTTCTACATCACGTGAATGCATAATTTCATGAGAAGAAATCCAGCCAGACGTATATTCAATAAAAACGCTAGATATTTCTTTTTACTCATACCTTCGGTATAAAAAAAAGAAGGAAAAAAAAAAACTAAGTTATCCACGTCACGAGAATGTACAGTTTTAGAACATGAAAGCCAGACAAAAGTATATTCTGTACTTAGCTGGATTTTATCTTTTTTATTCATACCCTTCCACACAAATCAAGAGACCTTTACCAGCCATCAATCGTATACCTTAAGCCGGATAAAAACCATTTTACAGTTTCCTCTGGTAATTCCCAAAGGCAGCATGAACTTCCATAACCCGGGGATGCCATCATTCATTGTATCACGCCTCCACGTCAAGACGTGTGGCGTTTCCCATAAAACCCCGGCTGCAACGATTCTCTCTCTCTCTCTCTCTCTCTCTCTCTCTCTCTCTCTCTCTCTTTAAACTTAAACAATTCGGCAATTCGAACATCTCAGACGAGAATAGTTCTCTCGTGAAATGGTTCATATCTGAATTCTCTCTCTCCAGAAGCATGGAAATGATCTCTCTCTCTCTCTCTCTCTCTCTCTCTCTCTCTCTCTCTCTCTCTCAAACAATTTGGCAATTCGAAGTATCTGAGACGAAAATAGATATCTCGTGAAATGGTTCCCACCTGAATTCTCAGAGAAAAATTATTCTCTCTCTCTCTCTCTCTCTCTCTCTCTCTCTCTCTCTCTCTCTGTGACTTGACTTTCACTTTCAAAGGCACCTGCGCGTTGGGGCATGCGCTGTGTTCCTAGAATCCTCTAGCAGGTCTTACAAAAATTAACTCTGCCTTACTTGAGGGCACACAGTCAGTTCACACAGGGTCCTGAGGATGAGTCAAACCCAGTAATTACTCAGACGGTGAAGCCGAAAAAAAACTCGTTTATTATTCAACCCTGAGAGCATTTCTGCCATTCAAGCGACTAAATGCGTGCGTGCGCCTGTGTGTGTGTGGCTCCGTGTGCTTAAGGTTTAAGAGCACAACCGTAAAATAAAGATATTTATGCCCTGCATATGAACCCTTGTTGCGTGTGCACCGTCGGTGAACTTGTTGAGGTTAATAATCTATTGGGTAAGAGGTCACCAGGTCACGAATTAGCCTCTCGAGGAGTTAAAACCATCTAAAAATATGAATGTTTTGTGAGATTTACCTCCAAGGGAAATGAACAAAGTAATTGCCTTAATTAGCTTTTAAACAATCTACTGGGCATGACTAGTCATGAACCAACCCTCTTAAGGGGTTAAAACATATCTAAAAACATAAATGTTTTTTGAGATTTATCTCCAGGGCAAACGACCAAAGTAATTGACATATTTCTTTAATCAGAGAATCGAAGATGAGTACCTACTGCAAGACTACTTCCACAGCAATATTTGCTTCCCACTTAAATCAAAGACTGCTGCTCGTAAACAGCGGTCAAAACTCCCTCTGCAATCTGTAATACCAACTACCTGGGTACTCAGAGCCTTCTATTCTGACACCTTTCTCAGAGATTTCGCTCTTTCTTCTTAACCACAACTCCTAATCATAAAATCTATCTCCTTGTATTCCCCCTTATATTTTGACCACACCACTACTGACTTGCGCCATTATTTGGGGGAAACTCTTGATGGAGCAACAGCTCATGGCGAATTACCCTGAGAATTCGCTGCTTTTTAAGACAGCAGTAACAGCCTGCTAGATTTGCCTAAAAACACCAAAATATGAAGGACATAGAAAGTTTTGAATGGTCTTAACAATACTACTACAGCAGTGTTTTGCTTGTCAGTAAAACTTTAACATACATATTGTTTAATGAGCCTTCAATGGCTAACAATCGGAAAACTGTCAAACGAATAAATAAAGAGGGTATAGTGACTTAATAACTCTACTGGTTAAACTTACTGCCAGCTACAGAAGAGGTTAATAAGTCTACATTCTTATCTGATAAGGTTTTGGTCACTGTGGCAATAATGCTTTCCGTTCTTCCATCAAAAACAACCAAACATTTAATGTAGGATCAAAACGAATAACGTTTAATACATTACCACAATACCACCCGGTTCCTGAGTCGGTACACTTGGAGGGAAAATAAGTATATAACTGAATTCCAAACAGCAGCCATGACAGTGACTCTCCAATTTCTTCAAATTCCCTTTCGTAATGCCACGTGCTGTTTGAATTATGTTCAAACAATTGCCAGAGGATGACAGAGCTCGACGATTTGGAATTCTTCAACCTTGGCCTTTGAAGAAGGTCAAACTGAAGGATTGTATTTGAAAGGGATTCCGCTGCTAATATAACAGATAACAGTGTAAATTATTAAGGGAGTGAAACCGTCTCACTAACAGTCCATTTACCGTTTAAAGAAAAGTTTCCTTATTCAAAAATGAGGTCAATGCCACATGAGAGACCGACCTGCTGCTGAGCTAAACATTTTGAAAAACGACATGAGGGGAATATATAGCAATGAAATGGGGGGGGGCTGGGGGAGAAGAAGAGCTTAGGTACAAACAATAACACGAAAGCGCCTTTAAAAAGCAATAGAAGAACGACGGACAAAGGAAAATCAATAACAATAGATGGGGCGAGATGAAAATCCAGAGTTAAAATGAAATATGAAAGCCTTTAAAAACAAAATAAATGCTTCATTCTCTGACCCGACATTCTACCACTACATTAAAAATAATCCCAAACCGAACCACACGCAGTTCTTTCTTCTTAAAGTATGAATTAGACCTCGTCACCGCCGGACAAACAGCGGATTAAGCCCTTTCCTCTGCATACTTCTTAAGAGCGGCCATAATCCGCACGTATCACTTACTGACACACCAATTCGGACTCAACGTCGAGCAATTTGTATAGAATTAGCGAGTACTGAACAATGTCTATCAGAGCGTAAAGGTTAATCTCTCTCTCTCTCTCTCTCTCTTCCCTAATTCCGTCTCGTTTATATACAGCACACACACAAACACACGCGCATATATATATATAGTATATAAAAAATATATAAATTGCTGTTTATGAATGAGAGAGAAAGCGCAATTCATGATTGAATGAGAAAGAGAGAGCGCTGTTTCTGAATGAGAGAGAGAGAGAGAGAGAGAGAGAGAGAGAGCTACTCATGACTGTGATAGAGAGCTATTTATGAATGAGAGAGTACTATTTATGAATGAGAGAGAGAGAGAGAGAGAGAGAGAGAGAGAGAGAGAAATCATACCCTAATTCCACCAACCTAAAAAGGGGGTTCCAGTTCCACATAAATATAAAGAATTGGAGCGACCTCTTTTTTTTTCTTTCTTTCTTTTTTTTTTCCTCCAGTGACGGGAATGATCGACCGTGTGACATTCGCAATAATAAACCGCAGTCCCTGAGTTACGATGATTGAAAAGTGAAGGGTCAGGAAAATGTGAGTAGTGGAGACTGAGGAGGAGGAGGAGGTGTGTAGGAAATGGGACAACCAGAGAGAGAGAGAGAGAGAGAGAGAGAGAGAGAGAGAGAGAGAGAGTTGCCTAGTGTACGTTAAAGAAAAAAAATTTGAATGATTGTCGAATGAATGTAGTAGGGTTTGACGTGAGCGTGCTCTCTCTCTCTCTCTCTCTCTCTCTCCACTATATACATACATGCATTATGTATGTTATATATATATATATATATATATATATATATATATATATATTATTATCATTATCATTATATTGGAGGAAGACCCTCTTTTCTAACAAGTATTATTGAAAGAATAGTGCTGTATCAGCTGCATTTACAAATTAAATGCAGCTGATGCAGCAATATCTTTCAATAATACTTATTATTATTATTATTATTATTATTATTATTATTATTATTATTATTATTATTATTATTATTATTATCATATTATCAAAAATACTCATACTAGCGCGAGCATTAAAAATGGAGGAACAAAACCCACAATTATGTGTAAGTACATAAATCTCAAAATAAATCTCTACAGAGAGCTGTCGGGAATCTATTAGATTCCCATTTTAGACTGATAATGGGAATCGGGAATATTCCCGAAAACTTTCCGTACAGATTTCCCTCTATATGTTATACATACCTGTGGATTTGTTCCTATCATATACTTTTTAGCTTAAAAAAAAAAAAAAAAAAAAAACATATGCGCCCAGAGTGAAAGCAGACTCGGTTTGCATTTCCTCGGGAGCCTGGCAAAACCTCATAAAATATGCAGAGGGCGTCGTTGCCTTCCCCAAAACTGTTCTCGTGCCCCTGGTTTGGGCAGGTGGCAGGTTGGGCACTATTTTATGGGCCGGCTTCGCGTTATCGCACGAGCCGGCAGTAGGTATTCCTTGTCATAATAATAATAATAATACAAAAAATAATAATAAAAATAATAATAATAAATTTAAAAAATAAATAATGAATATAAAAGTATAATATCATAATAAATAATAATAAATAACATTAGAAGGAGAACCTTATTTTTTTGTAAATGCAGCTGATGCATCAGTATCTTTTCAATAATAATAATAATAATGTTAATAATAATAATAATTTTGGAAAGAGACCCTTATTTTTGTTGATGCAGCTGATCCAGCAATATCTTTCAATAACAATATTGAAGGAGACCCTTATTTTTGTTAAATGCACCTGATGCAGCACAATATATTCTTTCAATAATAATAATAATAATAATAAATAATAATAATAATAATATAATAATAATAATAATAATATAAATAATAAAATAAATAATAACAATAATATATTAATAATAATAATAATAATAATAATAATAATAATAATAATAATAATAATAATAATAATATAATAATATTGGAACGAGACTCTTCCTTTTTGTTAAATGCAGCTGATGCAGCAATAATAATAATAATAATGTTCTTTAAGGTCCACAATAATAAACTGATGGAAACAGCAGTAATTGAGATTGCTACCCAACAATAATAACAACATATTATTAGGAGAACAACTCCACAGTTATGTATATGTACTACATATATTTATATTTAAAAATAAATTTTGTATAGAGAGCTTTCGGGAATTTTTTTTTTGTTCTCTGAACAGATTTATCTTTCAATAAATGTTACATATACATAACTGTGGATTTGTGCCTCCATTTTAATATCTATGCTACTGTGAGTATTTCTTAATTATATAGTCGTTATTATTGTAATTATTGTTCATATTGAACAGCCCACCACAGGGGCCATTGACTTGTAATTTAATCTTCCATAGAATATTATGGTGTTATTTACGAAGAAGACAGAGATGGTGGTGATGAAAAATACAGAAATAAAGTCTGATAAACGTCAGATTCAGTATGAGAAAAAGGGGCCATTCCTATTTCACAATTATGCATTACGTTTTAAGCCAGAATAAAAGTTTATCGATCATGAAATATTCTCAGGACAGATCTGTAGCGACATTCATTCAAATCATCGGTACTGGTAAAAAAAAAAAGAAGAAAAAAAAAACTCACGAATTGGAGAACAAATAATAGTTGACAAAATCCACAATACATTTCTGGGCGCCACTCAATCGGGAGCATGAAACGCTTGGAGGAAACTGTACGTGGATTTCTTCAATGTATTTGTTCTCTGATTTGCGTGTGTGTGTGTGTGTGTGTGTGTGTGTTTTAAGCGTAGCTACCAAGTTCGATACTGATCTGTATCCACCAAAGATATTAGCATTAATCTTCCTATAGAGTTGAGGTGCCTACACAAATGCGTCACCTTAAGCCTTTTAAATTTTATCGCAATAATATTTTTCATTTGGGTCTGAAAGCCTATATAATAATAAGAACGGAGCTTCAGATGTGGAATAATGCTGCGGGGGCGGGGGGGGGGTGGGGGGGTGGGAGGAGGAGGAGGGTTTATAATTTTGAAAGTGAATGTAGTAACTGAAAAGTATTGGTATCCTTTGTCATTAGTTGATGCAAGAACGACTTTTAAAGGCAAGAAGATAAATCAATTAGACATAATTTGTAAAATGGAATAGAGAAATACGACTAAAGATGTATACTAGAAGAGTCTATTACTTATACTATGCAATATATATAAAAAAATATAATACTCGCTTTAATGCCGTAGGAACGAGCGAGTTGAAGATACAAAATACAGAAGAATCTGAGTTCTTATAAACTAAGCACAGAAAAGTGACAAAGAAAGTAAGCATTTTAATTTTTCAGGAGAGAGAGAGAGAGAGAGAGAGAGAGAGAGAGAGAGAGAGAGAGAGAGAGACGAGAGAGAGAGAGAGAGAGAGAGAGAGAGACGAAGAGATCCTTACTGAGATTTTACATATATTTCATCTTCAGCATTTAACCATTTTACTGAGAGAGAGAGAGAGAGAGACAGAGAGATAGAGAGAGAGAGAGAGAGAGAGAGAGAAGAGAGAGAGATCCTTACTGAGATATTACATATATTTCATCTTCAGCATTTACCTATTTTACTGAGAGAGAGAGAGAGAGAGAGAGAGAGAGAGAGAGATCCTTACTGAGATTTTACATATATTTTACCTTCAACATTTACCCATTTTACTGAGTGTGTGTGCATGTGTGTGTGAGAGAGAGAGAGAGAGAGAGAGAGAGAGAGAGAGAGAATACACCAGTAGCTAGTCTGCGGTGAGTTGCGAAGGGTCAAAGAGCAGCGCCTTATTAGGGGTACGACTCAAAAAAGGACTTGATACCTGGACACGAAACTCTACTTGGAGGATGAACACAAAGTTAAGAGAAGAAATGGCGAAGTTGAAACTATTTTAAAAGTTATTTAATGGAGAGAAAAATAAAAAAGTTGGGACCGCCAAGCAAGATGATAAATCGTGGTGTTGACAAAAATGTGCTTAGTCAGCAAATTACGAAGTCAAAGGGTGTTTTCTTTCCCGAGTGAGGGCAGGGGTATAATTAATATTCTGAATTAAACGAAACCGTGGTAAACAAAAGAACTTTAATGCTGTCGACGGACAGATAGAAAGTAGACATTAAGGCCAAAGGCCAATCGCTGGGACCTATAAGGTTATTCAGCGCTGAAACGGAAATTGATAGTAAAAGGGTTTCTAAGATGTAACAGGAGGAAATATTTAGGAGAGGGTGGAAAGCAAGATGGAAGAAAGAGAATATATATGAACGGAGTTACAGTAAAAGCGATAAAAGAGGTTGCAGATAGGGGCCGAAGGGACGCCCGCAGAGAAACCTTAAGTAATGGCCTACAGCACCAAAACCGCATGAGGCGGACTGGTGGCACTGACCCCCTGAGGGGAGAGGCATATTGTAGGGTCAGTCAAAACTGAAGCTAGCGAATCAAGATGTATAACAGTAAAAAATCCTTGTGAATCTAAAATTGTGTACTAATGACCTGAAACAATAAACTTTTTGGGAAAAACGTTTGAAAATATGCAAGATTTTGTGTGGTTTCCTTCGAAAAACATTTAATTCTTGTTATACTTTTTTTATACTACCTCAGTCGAGATCTACGCTACATTTTATGCAACTTCCACATCATTGCAAAATGAAGATGACCGCAAGACTAAAAATATCTTCCGATTTATCTATAACAAAAAAAAAAAATACTACAGATTCGTCCAACCCATCACTAAGTGAACATACCATCAATTTACAAGAAATAAAAAAAAATATGGACTATTTTCTAAGAGGAATTTTTACGTTCCTTCACATATACCGACCTTGGGAGAGAGAGAGAGAGAGAGAGAGAGAGAGAGAGAGAGAGAGAGAGAGAGAGAATCCAACCAATTTTCCAATCATGGAAACTTGGAACAGTAAAACGATATAACCCGAAACTAGATTAAAACGACTAGTTGTGGCGTTCCTTCACATCCGACCTTGGGGAGAGAGAGAGAGAGAGAGAGAGAGAGAGAGAGAGAGAGAGAGAGAGAGAGAGAATCCGACCAATTTTCCAACCATGGAGACTTGGAATTGTAAAACTAAATAACCAGAAACTAGATCAAGACCGCCAAGAACGAGTTACTAGAACTTCTTCTTCTTCTTCAGCTTTCGTTTTTCGTGTTATTCTTGGCCTGCCTCCTCTCTTAGATTGTTGTGTAGCTTTTGTGTGTATGTGTGTTACAGTGTAACCCTCAGGCGACACCAGTGTTTCAACACTTTCTAAAGGACATGAAAGGTAGCGCCCCAAAAATTCTTCGTCATCTCTCTCTCTCTCTCTCTCTCTCTCTCTCTCTCGCTGCCGAAGAAGGCGATACGAATTGCTTGTGACAAAGGAGGCCATACTCCGATTCAGTCACTACCATAAAATCACAATTTTTGAAAGTAAATTGTATTTTTCCTAACTATACAAACCCGAGTTCCTGTACAATAGGATATACTAGCTGCTACGCCGCAAGTACATCCTATTGTAAAGGACCGAGGGTTTGTATATCGTGTAGGAACAAACTGTCATTTATTTCAATCAATCACAAACTGAATTTATGGAAGGAATATACTCAGTTAAACTTGCGCAGTTTCCTGCGCCAGAATCACCTTTTTACAGATATTTCGTTAAACGCTAAACTCTAAGGGTTACGCAGCTGGTCTTTTCCCCATTCCCAATACCCTCTGTAGTGTCGTTACCTTTTACCTTCTTAGGAATGAGATACTTTTGCTCCAGGTGCCTAAACATGCACCAGACCTCAACATCAAGCTTTCTATTTTCCTGAAACTCTTGATTACAATAGGAATCTATCCAATTCTGGATAGAATAGCACGGCAATTCTCTTGCAATACTATCAATATTGCATGGAATTAACAAAAGCAATACAGCCATTAACGTGAAGATAGCTTCATCCATAATTTCGAGATCATATAAGCTGTCAATGTCACAAGTGTAATTTTTGTATGTTGGTTAACACAAATGTGTCATTTTTGTATGTTGGTGACCACAAATGTGCAATTTTTTGTATTTTGGTTAACAAAAATATGTACTCTAAGATGGTTATCACAAATGTGTCCTTTTTGTAGGTTGGTTAACACAAATGTGTCATTTTTGTATGTTGGTTAACACAAATGTGGCATTTTTTGTATGTTGGTTAACACAATTGTAGCATTTTTGTATGTTAGTTAACACAAATGTGTAATTTTTTTGTATGTTGGTTAACACAAATGTGTCATTTTTTTTGTATGTTGGTTAACACAAATGTGTCATTTTTTTTTTGTATGTTGGTTAACACAAATGTCATTTTTTTTGTATGTTGGTTAACACAAATGTGTCATTTTTTTTTGTATGTTGGTTAACACAAATGTGTCATTTTTTTATGTTGGTTAACATAATGTATCATTTTCTTTATGTTGGTTAACATAAATGTGTAATTTTCTTATGTTGGGTTGTTAACACAAATGTGTTTATTTTTTTGTATGTTGTTAACACAAATGTGTCACTTTTGTATGTTGGTTAACACAAATGTGTAATTTTTTGTATATTAATTAACACAAATGTGTCATTTTTTTATGTTGGTTAACACGAATGTGTCATTTTTTTGTATGTTGGTTAACACAAATGTGTCACTTTTGTATGTTGGTTAACACGAATGTGTCATTTTTTTTGTATGTTAGTTAACACAAATGTGTCATTTTTTCTGTATGTTGGTTAACACAAATGTGTCATTTTTTTAGTATGTTGGTTAACACAAATGTGGCATTTTTTAATTGGTTAACACAAATGTGTCACTTTTGTACGTTGGTTAACACAGATGTGTAATTTTTGTATGAAGTTTAAATTTTGCCAATACCCAGAAAACATAATAGTAACACAATACCAATAAAACCATTGATGCAAGTATTTTTTTTAAATCATCACTAAAAAAAATAACAAGGTTCCCAATAGAATATTTTTGGACTCACTTATATTACAGTTCCAAAAAACCAGCCCAACCTTGGATTAAACAACAACGTCACTCCATGGGGGAAAAAATCTTAGCAACAATTCTGGAGTTCAGCAAGACGTGGAATGATTCACCATGACAATATTTTAAACGTCTTTTGAGGTCGTGTGGAAAGAAACGACCTCTGGAATCTTGAATTTATCTTTGGGCAGAAGTTATTTGGCTGAACCTTTTAACTTAGAGGCTGTAATTAACGCGTGAGCATTAAAAAAATGCAAAAAGAAACTCTGGTTACATAAACGAGCGAATATTTCCTAGACTGGCTGTCATTAAAGACGTTTACAACTTAATGTCGAGTTTTTCTCTTTTTTTCCATCGATCGACGACTTCATAACGTCAAACTCGTTCAACCTTCGACATCGTAAACTGGGTCGGCAACCTCAGGCGGCCCCAGGGGAAGATTTTATGTGGAAAAGAAAGGGACTGAGGATAAACAAAACAAAAAAAGCATTTCCACCAAGTCATACAGCAGTAGCAGCTTCGTTAAAGAGATGTAACAGCTGTTGAGTTCAGTGGAGGGTTACGCAACGCCGATTCGAGCTACCGGATGAAATTGGTGGTAATTGATTTCTTGCTTATTTGTATGTTATCAACATTGTTTTAAATTGAGGCCAGTTTAATGGGAGGGAAGCCAGCAGGCTGGAATACCTTCCCGAAGACGTGGGTAAATACACACCGACTAAATTCGTGTATTTATCTTTTTCCTTCTTTCTTTCGTCGGCGTCAATAACCTAGAGGCTGTGACGCCAGTTTTAGTAACCATAAATCAATCGATGTTACTTTCTTTCTTGGCTAAAATAATCAATATAAACAAAAATAAAAAATTAAATAATCAATCTTTCTTTCTCTCTTGGATAAAATAATTAACATAAATAAAAATTAAAAACAAATAAAAGAAAATAAGATTAAAATAAATATAAATTACATGAAACATATTCTTTAAAAATTAATTCATTGTCACTATAAGCTTCCCGTAAAAACACTTAAAAGTAGGATTTTAATTTATATCCGTTTAATAATACTTATTTTTTGCTTACTCTGGGAGTAAGCCTACAAACTGCGTTGTTGTTGTGGTTGTTGTTGTTCTTGTGGGGGGGGGGGGGGTAAGAAAGTCTAAAAAGGTCTGGAAAAAGGTGTTTCGCGTTGAGTTAAAGATACAGGAATTTTAGGATTTATTAGAATGAAATTGTAAGTAATAAATAATTAACTGCATGTTAAACAGTACAGGAAAATGATTCCTAATAATATGTAGGCATTTATTTTATTTTTCGTTGGTGAAACAATGCTCTATTCGACCGTAGATTTCAGATTGCGGTTGAGTAAGCTGGGGGTCGGATCATGCCTTGTTTATTTTCTTTTTTATATACTTTCCTACAGACCATAAGCTCAAAAGGGCCTCAAAGGGAGACCACCCAGCAGAGAGAGAGAGAGAGAGAGAGAGAGAGAGGAGTCATAGGGAAAAGTGATAAATAAATAAGAGGAAATACAAAATAAACCAGATCCACCTGAAATTCAGCAAACGTCAGCAGAAGGAGGGAACGAATTTGCCCCCCCCCCCCCTAAATATTTGGGTATAAATATTTGGGTATCAGAAGGCTCCACAACTGCACTGGGCAAACTATTCAGCATTTTAGTGACATCAAAGCTAAAACTCATAGCAAAACGAGGAAAAAACAGCCATGTCAGGTAAAGAAGAGTCAATAACACAAAGAAATCTTGAGAAATAAAAATCCTAATTAGTGAAGGGGGCGAAAAATAACAATAATAAACTAGCCATTTACTGAACGGAAGAAACTTCAATTAATACCCTGGATAATTGTACATAATCAATTTGGAAAGTGGATGACTTGACAATTACTAACCTGATATAAGTTGCTGGCACTCGAGACAACTTTTTTCTTGGACCAATGAAAACACATCACGAAAAAATGTTTAATTCGACTGTGCTTTGCCCTGTGGCAATTTTTAATAGTTTTTTAATGCTTTAGTGACATAGCGAGTTCTTTTGGCTTCGTAATGAATTGCTGAATTATTCAGTGATGAATGATTTTTGACTGCGGGAATAAATATATTTTCACACTCAAAAA
>NC_087212.1:3184376-3189376 GCF_015104395.2 Macrobrachium nipponense
GAGCGAATTGGATATTAAAGGACAAATTTGTAGCTTAATATATATATATATATATATATATATATAGATATATATATATATATATATATATAATATATTTAGCTACAAATTTCCTTTAATATCTCCATTCGCTCTACATCGGAATCCGCGAAAGGACGAAATTACTATAAAACTAAAAAAACTTCCCTTCGGTTAATATATAGAAAAATATATTAATTCCGAGGTGAGCGAATTTGGATATTAAAGGACATTTGTAGCTTAATGCATGTATATATGAATCATGTGATGTGATAAAAATTATAATATATATATTATATTATATATATAAATAGATTATATATTATATATATATATATATAATATATATATATATATTAATATATATATATATATACCACTTAATCGACGCGTGAGACTTTCCTTATATTCACAAATATTAAGTCCCGAATATCGTTTGAAACTCAAGTCACTAAACTTCCAGAATAACGTACAGCAAAGATAGATTAAATTTAATAGGTTTATAACCAATCGCTCAGCCTACACATACATGTATACGCTGAGGAAATTTCTGAAGTATTTCTTACAAACACCTTTCCTGGTTTCTTAACCTAGTTGACATGAGTAAAGCATATGAGAGTACCCCTATCTGAAACTACTTCTGAATCCTCATACTACACGCACTCTCTCATCTCACGGGCTGATTATGTAGCCGGTTCTCTCCGAGCAGCAATTATGTGCCACATGAGGTCACACGTTGTCGTGCAACTTGGGCTCATCCAGCGGAGTATCTCTAGGTGGGGTGCTTTCGCCGCATCTGTTTAATATGATCAGATGCTCTATCAACAGTTAGCGACCTCAGTTATGCTAGTGATATGCACTTTGATTATACAACCAATGTACGTCAGTTGGGATTTAATATTTAAGGGTTGTAATTATAATTATGAAATTATAATAAAAAAAAACTCTCTCTCTCTCCCCAGAGACTTGTACATCAAGTGTGTGTGTGTGTATATATATATATGTTTGTATGTATGTAGATATATATATATATATATAATATATATATATAATATATTTAGATATATATATATATATATAATATACATATATAGCCAGTGTACGTCAGTTGGAATTTAATATTTAAAGGCTGTAATTATAATTATGAAATCTACAATCTCTCTCCTCCAGAGACTGTAAATCAAGTATGTGTGTGTGTATGTGTATATATATATATATATATAATATTATATATATATATATATATATAATATATATATATACAGACTTCAACATAAATCCACATTACTCCTAAGAAGCATATAAATCCAACCTATATCAATCTAATCTTTGTTCCACGTAGGAACGTAATTGCGAAGCTATTTTGAAGCCATCAACAAAAGCAAAGGAAACTAAAAAATAAAGCATTATAAATATATAAGCGTCCAGGTTTTCCTATCCATTAAAACACAATCATTCATCTCAACCCTTAATCACTTAAATATTACGCAGACGCCAGGACATCGAGAGAGAGAGAGAGAGAGAGAGAGAGAGAGAGAGGCCACTCCTGCAGGTTTGCAAACAACCGGATATCCAGCGCAGGCGCACCAGACGAGAAGAGGATATGGTTGATGTTGACATAACGGGGTCCGGCTTCGATGAGTTATTTACTGGCATTTTAACTTAAGTCACTGATGCTAGTTATCGCTAAAGCAGTTAAATAACCGGGATGTTGAAGATTCGGTTTTTTTCCTATTTATTCATTAGCTTAATTGATTTTTTTAAAATAAGGGATCTCTTCTTTCTGTATTTCCCATTCTGTTACTTCTTTTCACTGAATACCATATTTTTTAGAATCCTGAATATAAAGTCAGTGGCCCCTTGAGTGGGGTTGTTCCATATGAATTGGGTTCATCTTCTGAATAATAATAATAATAATATAATCAACCAAACAAAAACTTCTTTCAGTTTTCTTCTGAAGATTGAAAAAGAAACCCACAAATTCAATTTGTAACTTGTTTACTTCTGTATTTACATTTAGTTTTTACCTCCCACTCGAGTACTTTCAGGCCCTTCTGTGGCCCATTCTCAAGAGATGTTTGGGATGTTAGCCTGGGTCAAGAAGGCCCAGCAGTCTTCTGGAACTTCTTCTCGTTGTGCTGTCATTTATGCGATGGCTGTTCTGGTTTCTTGAGAGTTGCCAATCCCCTCTTGTCGCTCTGATATCCTGAGCTGATGGTCAATGGGATTACCCCTTGTGGTAAGGGTGTGGTCACCGTAAGTCTGTTGGGCAGGAAACCTAAATCTCCAGGTCAGCAGGGTCAATCTTAGCTTCTTTTAATATCAAAGCTCGGCTTATGGGATCTTCTGAGGTAAAACCTTTGTTTCCTTCAATTACTTTGATCTCTCTGATAAGCGCACCTTCTACTACCCTCCTGTGACTAATTTGGTTGCTTTTGTATATAAGCCTACTGTTTTTGAAATCCATCCTATGGTCATTTTCCCAACAATGTCTAGCTATAGCACTACCCCTGAGAGTTAAGCTGCACTGCCCTTCTATGTTCTTGGACTCTAGTCCTTATTCCCCTACCTGATTCCCCCACATATCTGTCTCCACAATTATTGCAATTGATTATGTATACCCCCGCTACATCATCTGTATTACTGGTCTTCTCCTTCCAATTTATTTTTACCATACTTTGTTTTTTTTTTTTTTTTTAAGGTATTATCAAAGGTATATACAAATTTATATTGACTTTCTTTCATTTTTGAAGTTGATTTGTTTCATTTTAAGGCATAAAAGGGAGGGCAACTATTTTCTTGTTTTCTTTATTCCATGTACTCTCTACATTCGCTCTGTAAAATATTTTTCTAGCTTTGGTGAGTGCCCTTTTTCTGAACCATTCCGGCGTATGCTAATGCATCGAAGCTTTTATCGATGTAATTTATTTCTTGCTCTATCTTGCAAGGGTCACACGTTCTCATTGCCCTAAGAAATAAACCTGTTAGAACCCCTATTTTTATATCATGACTATGAAAAGAGAAGAAATGAATATATGAGTTTGTATGTGTGGGCTTTCTATATGTGCTGAATTCATATCCTGTTTCTTTTCTTTCTATGAGTATGTCTAAAAAGGGCAGTTTATTATTGTTACTTTTCTCTAAAGTGAACTGGATATTGTTATCAAACTTATTGAGCTCATCTAGAAAAGTTTCTATTTTATTTCCATCTCCTTGTAGAATAGCAAAAATATCATCCACGTATCTCCACCATCCTTGCAGTTTTAAGTTAGGGACATTCACATTAGGAACTAGATTAGTTTCGAAATATTCCATATAGATGTTAGCGAGTATAGGTGATAATGAGGACCCCATAGCTACTCCATATTTCTGTTTGTAAACATGTCCCTCAAACGTGAAATAAGTATCACTGACACACAATTTGATCAACTCAAGGAAGACGCCTATTTCGATGTTTGGATTGAAAATACCCTCATTATGTTTAGTCTGTAGGAATTCTAATACTTTATCTAAGGGGACATTGGTGAATAATGCTACTACATCAAACTAACCATGTGTCCCTTTATATTCTTTTCCTTAACTTTGTCTATGAAATCTAGTGAATGTTTAATATGGGATTCTGAAAATATACCTAAGTATATACCTTTGATAATACCTTAAAAAACAAAGTATGTAAAAATAAATTGGAAGGAGAAGACAGTAATACAGATGATGTAGCGGGGGTATACATAATCAATTGCAATAATTGTGGAGACAGATATGTGGGGGAATCAGGTAGGGGAATAAGGACTAGAGTCCAAGAACATAGAAGGGCAGTACAGCTTAACTCTCAGGGGAGTGCTATAGCTAGACATTGTTGGGAAAATGACCATAGGATGGATTTCAAAAACAGTAGGCTTATATACAAAAGCAACCAAATTAGTCACAGGAGGGTAGTAGAAGGTGCGCTTATCAGGAGAGATCAAAGTAATTGAAGGAAACAAGGTTTTACCTCAGAAGATCCCATAAGCCGAGCTTTGATATTAAAAGAAGCTAAGATTGACCCTGCTGACCTGGAGATTTAGGTTTCCTGCCCAACAGACTTTCGGTGACCACACCCTTACCACAAGGGTGAATCCCATTGACCATCAGCTCAGGATATCAGAGCGACAAGAGGGGATTGGCAACTCTCAAGAAAACCAGAACAGCCATCGCATAAATGACAGCACAACGAGAAGAAGTTCCAGAAGACTGCTGGGCCTTGACCCAGCTAACATCCCAAACATCTCTTGAGAATGGGCCACAGAAGGGCCTGAAAGTACTCGAGTGTGGAGTAAAACTAAATGTAAATACTTAGAAGTAAACAAGTTACAAATTGAATTTGTGGGTTTCTTTTTCAATAATAATAATAATAATAATAATAATAATAATAATAATATTGAAAGACATTGCTGCATCAGCTGCATTTAACTATAAATAGTCTTCTCTATTTTTCTAATAATTGCTTTCTCTTTGCTATTACAAGTTAAATGCAGCTGATGCAGCAATATCTTTCGATAATACTTGTTTGAAAGTGGGTCTCCTTCCAATAATAATAATAATAATAATAATAATAATAATAATAATAATAATAATAATAATAATAATAATAATAAGGTGTAAATGTTAAGTCTTAGTCCCACAAAAGGTTATGGATGCCATACCAGATGTTTTCTACATGGTGTTAATACTTTAACTGAAAAAAAAAAAAAAAAAAAAAAAAAAAAAAACAGAGCCGATGCGTCACCTGAATTAGGGTGTATTGGTTTTTATTTCCTACTCCCTTATATTTATTTGTTTATCACCTCTCTCTCTCTCTCTCTCTCTCTTCTCTCTCATCGTCTCTCTCTCCGTCTCTCTCTCTCTCTCGTGTTTGTAATCTGTAACCTCTCCAATTAAGAAGCAGAAAAAGAAAAGCAAAGCTGACTTAACTCTGATAATAATATGTGAACAAGATTATCACA
>NC_087212.1:3196876-3216876 GCF_015104395.2 Macrobrachium nipponense
CGTCACTAAAAACATCTAACTGTTGACATCAATACAAAATTCGATAGAAACTGTTCATATTAATAAAAAAAAAAAACAATCAAAATTGCTGACATTAATAAAAACAGAAATGAAAATGGTTGACATAAAAAAACAACAAATAACTGCTGACATCTATAAAATCCTCAATAAAAACTGCTGACATCAATCAAAACTTCAATACAACTGCAGATATCAATAAAAGCAGCTGACATCACTAAAAACTGCTTACATCAATAAAAACTGTCGACATCAATAAAAAATGCTTACATCTATAAAAACTGCAGATATCAATAAAAAAAAAAGCTGACATCAATAAAAACTGCCTACATCAATAAAAACTGCAGATATCAATAAAAACATCAATAAAACTTCACATATCAATAAAAACATCTATAAAAACTGCTCACATCAATAAAATGTCGATAAAAACTGCTGACATCAATAAATACCTCAGTAAGTCACCATCCAAAGGACTTTCACCTTGTAAAATACAAATCAATTTAATATAAAGTCATGAAAATTATATTCCAAAAAATTGTGTGAGAAAATATTTCAAGACAATGTGATACACAAGAGGAAGCTTGTAAACGTCCATCTGGCTTGTCAGAAACAAGGTCTTTAGCTCTCAGGCATATCAGTGTTTTATCTCTCTCTCTCTCTCTCTCTCTCTCTCTCTCTCTCTCTCTCTCTCTCTCTCGTGAAGCAGAAATTAATGGATGTTGTTCTCAAAACTCTGTGAAAATTCTCTCTCTCTCTCTCTCTCTCTCTCTCTCTCTCTCTCTCTTGAAGTAGAAATCGATGGCTGCTGCTCTCAATCCTCCGTGAAAATTCTCTCTCTCTCTCTCTCTCTCTCTCTCTCTCTCTCTCTCTCTCTCTCTCTTCGGCGTCTTTATCAGTGGGAACAACAGCATGCGAGAACTCCCTCCATTGCGAGATATGATCCCATTATGACGAAACCAACATGAATCCCCTCACATCACCTAGCAAGCTTACAAGCCAAGAAGCAAAGGAATTAAAAACCGCTCATAACCAGCTTTAGCGACGAAGCCGCACTGAAGAAAAAGTTACGAATGGGAATAAACCGGCCAAAAGTACCCATTAAAATGACCGGCCATTAATGAGAGACTACGCATGGCATGGGGCATTGAATTCCCAACCTGTTTTCCAGTCTTCTATCTTTCTCTCGCGAGGCTGCAATGGGCTAAAGTTTCTTACGAACAAAAAAATGGCTAAGTATCTTACACTCGGAACAGCAGATAGCTGGCCGCGCCGCCTTGTTACCAAGTTTCACGACCGACCCAGCTTTCGCTCAAGGCACAACTACAAAAAACTAAAAGAGAGAGAGAGAGAGAGAGAGAGAGAGAGAGAGAGAGAGAGAGTTCGACTAGCAAGGGTCTCTTGTGTTCTATCTTCGAAAAATGGAAAAAAAGAGCGACAACAAAATGCTTTTAAAAGATTAAATAAATAAATAAAGCAGGGATTGAAGATCGTCACGCGCAGAAGAGATCGGAGTTTTCACATGTTTTGACCAGGGTGACTGCGAGTCAGCCTTTCCACCAGCCTCTCTCAAGGTACGAAAATAACTAGAGTCAATATTACGTGGATTTTACGCAACACGACTGTCACACTTTACGACGTTTACAATCTGCACTCACTATAACACCAAATTAGAATTAAAGCCAGTGGTTTTGCCAAGTAGATCAGTGACAATTTCCCATTATTATCGTTCATAAATTGAGCCGAAATTGTGTGGATTCTTCAGCAGACGTCGAATAGGATTATTTATAAACTACTGTATCATTTCAGTGCAAATACAATTAGAGATTTCCAAATAGCTTCCAAAGGTTTAAATCACAAACTTAATTCTTTCACTATCAAATACATATAAACCAGGATGAGAAGGAATTAATAAAAAAAATATGAAATCAATATCTACGTTTTAACTGTACGCCATATTCTGAAACAAACATACCACACAAAAGTCTGGAAACCATTAGAAAAAATGAGCAAAAAAGACTTGCTGAGGGAGGCAAGAGTTGTAGAGCGTCCGTGGGTAGCATCCATTTGCAAAACTTTAAAAAGGAATTCAGGGGTCAACGTTGATCCATAAGTATCTTGAACAAATGCTGATTCATGAACTCTGAATGGTACACTAGAATCCAAAGAAATCCATGAAGAAAAAAACAAATAAAGTTCTTATCACATTACCATTTACTTCCTCAACCCATAATATATATATATATATATATATATATAATATATATATATATATATATATATATACATATATATAAATATATATATATATATATATATATATATAGTATATATATATAGTAAACAGGCCCCTTTCCCCCCTATAGATAGAGTGACACCACCAAACCTTAAAGAGAAAGATAATGAATAAAAAGTAAACGCAATAGGATCAAGGAAGAACAAGAACATGTATACTACATGATACGGGTCTATGATCTAGCGTGTATCAGGGTGACGTCAAATGGATTCTAAGGGCTGCTAGAGGCCCTTCTGTGTAGGCGCATGACACAGCTAACTGTGTAAGTTTTACAGAACTGGATTTCACCCTCGATTCGACGAGTAGAAGTATAAAAGTGGCAACTTCACTTAAGCAGTTAAAAGCATCAATGTGGCAGTAACTGAGTAACAGAGAGAGAGAGAGAGAGAGAGAGAGAGAGAGAGAGAGAGAGAGAGAGAAGAGGGAAAGCAAGGAAGCAATGTAGCAACACCACAACAAAAACACGATTGACTTGTTGACCGTGTCACGTCGGGCAGAAAGGAAAGGCGATCGTCAGCAGACAGCGATGATGCAAAAGGACGACGAATGAGGAGTGAGGAATGGAGGCGAAAGAGAGAGAGAGAGAGAGAGAGAGAGATAAATAATGCAGACTGAAAGGGAAAGGCAATAGATAAGATGGCGTGCCGTGGGGGCGGGGGCGGGAGATCACAGCATGAGACGAGTTCAAGGGCACTTGTATACAAAGGTCAGTGTTACCAATCTCAAATTCGAGACACATATTATCCCCTCGCTTACGATCCGATACATTTAAATACCCAAGAGATTTTCCACGTTAATTTCCTCTTCACAGAACCTCTAAATAATACATTCTCGATAGAAGAAATGCGTCTTTAATGGAAGCTTTCTAAAGAAAGCCAGAGGAATGCGTATGGTTTCACGCGTGGCAACGCTGACTCAAATCAGTTCGAGCAGTCCCGTAACGCTGGAAGGGTGATGATCATCGAGACTTCTCTGGTGCCCGCATGCCCGCCTATACCCGCCTGCCTGCCTGGTGGGCCAAATGGACTGGGGAAAGGCAGATATCGGGCGAAAGGATGTTAAGAAGATGGAGAAGTAGAAAGAGGAGAGAGAATAAGTTTCCTTTCCTTAATAATAATAATAATAATAATAATAATAATATCTTACTCATCCAGCTCTTCCTATTTAGGCTTAATTTTCGGATGGTTAGACAGTTAACCATCACAGGCAGCGTACGTTTCTACCTACCACAACTGTCTGACAAGACCAAAGATATAGGAGAGATCTGATAGAAAAACTAAATAGCACAACTATTAATTTTAAGTTTAAAATGATTAGTTTTGATGTTGTATCTCTGTTTACAAAAGTACCTATAAATGACTTGCTTGAATACTTAGCTGAATTTTTAGATAATTATGATTTACCCTTGTCCACTCATAATATTTTAGAACTGGTTAAACTCTGCATTTGTGATTCTGTTTTTACTCTTGATGACAAATTCTATACACAAAAGTTTGGTATGGCAATGGGAAATCCTCTTTCGCCTGTTTTTAAGTAATTCATATATGGAGTTTTTTGAAACAAGATTTTTACCTAATATTTTGCCTTATGGTGTTCTATGGTTTAGATATGTTGATGATATTTTTTGCATATGGCCTCTAACCGAAAATGTAAATGCATTTCTCTTTAAACTGAACAATTTGGTACCTTCTATTAATTTTACTTGTGAAGAAGAACGTGATGGTCGTCTTTCATTTTTGGATGTAAATGTTCACCGTACTCTAAATGGCTTCAAATACTCAGTGTATAGAAAACCTACAAACGTAAATTCATACATTCACTATTATTCTAACCATAGCAATCAAGTTAAGAAGGCTACTTTTTCTTCCATGTTTTTAAGAGCCTTAAGTATCTGCAGCCCGGAATTTCTTCAGGAAGAGTTTGAAAATATTTTCAACATATCGGAAAAATTAAAATACCCTAAATATTTTATTGAATGTGCTTTACAAAAAGCACAAAAAACTTCTTATTCAATAACTCCGAGAATGGCTTTTAATAACGATAATGTGCTTGTTTTACCATATAATGACCTCTTACGGAAGGTTCCAAGTTTTTGCAAGAATTTTAATATTAATGTTGTTTTTAAATTTTCAAATACACTGAAAAAACATACTAATAAGGAATTCTCCCAAAGTTTCTCAGGGCTGCATTGACGGGGTTCCTTGCATGAACTGCAAGTGTTTTTATCTCGGACGATCTGGGAAGGGACTGGACACCAGAATTAAACAACATAGATATAGTGTGAGAACAGGACAAATGTCGAATGCTTTGTTTTTACACATTAACAATTTTAATCACATGATTCATTGGGAGGGGGCAAAAGTTGTTTTATATTGTAATAATATAACTCGTAGGAATATTATTGAATCTGCTTTTATCAAATATCACAGTGACTTAATGAATGTAAGCCAGGGTATGTACAAACTGGACCCCTTTGTTGTTAACGAGATTTGTTGGGTTGTTTCTTTTTAATCACCTGTTGAACTGTTCTGTACCTGCTGTACTGGTTTTAACCGGACTTTGAACACTTGTTTTTCAATTTTTTCAGTTTTTATGTTTACTTTGTTAGATGTTCTCTGTATTTTTAGCATTGTACCTTGAAAATGTGTTGAAATAACACGAAAGCGCTCGGTACTCCCTCTTTTATTTTTCCTGTGGCCTTGGCTGAATATAGGAGAGACGGTTACATTTGGTTAAAAATTGATACTTTACATGAACTGTTTGTTTGTTTGTTTGTAAGGTGTTTTTACGTTCCATGGAACCAGTCGTTATTCAGCAACTGGACCAACGGCTTTACGTGACTTCCGAACCACGTCGAGAGTGAACTTCTATCACCTGAATTTTACATGAATTATACAATAAATTATACATCTATTTGCTACCTTAAAAAAAAAAACAAGGATTTAAACCAGTCTAGAAATTAAATACTAGATTAAATAAAGTGATGATATTTTATCATCAATACCTGTAAAACAAGTTGAACAGACGTTAGCAATTTTAAATTGCAAGTCACTGCGACATAAAATCAAACTCTACTCCGATGTGCATTCTGGAACTGAAAACTGCAAATCGTCATTTCGAAAATGAAATCTTTTACTAGTAACGATTTATTCGAGAATCGGACGCTCACAGGAGTAGAGAGAGAGAGAGAGAGAGAGAGAGAGAGAGAGAGAGAGAGAATGGAGTAACGCAAGACCTGGAAATAAAAATAAATGATAGCCCGAGAAAGTGCAAAAACCATTCGGGGAAGAAGCGAAAGGCGAAGTGAGAGGTGAAATGAATGAAAATGTGGTGTACATAAACTCTTATCTTAGATCAATATTACTACTACTAGGAGTAATGATATTAATAATAAAATAAAATGAGGACGTTTTTTCATTTCGTACCTAAGAGAATATTACTAAGCAAGGAAGGGAAAAGAGAAAGGGGCACCACAAAAGAATAAAATACAAAACACACCTATTAATTATATATATATATATATATAATATATATATATATATATATATATATATATATATGTAATATTCTTGTTTAACAAGATGAAATATATCTGCAGATATATAAGTGTGTTGTATATATATAAATATATATATATATATATATATATATATATATATATATATATATATATATTATAATTTATATATATCTATATATATATATCACATATATACATATATGTATATGATATATATACGTATATATATATATATATATATATATATATATATATATATATATATATATATATATATATAGTACATATATATCGTATGCATATATATATATATATATATATATATATATATATATACATATAGATGTATGCTATATATATATATATATATATATATATATGTGTGTGTGTGTGTGTGTATAAGCGAATTCCACAGGAAAATGATAGTCAGAAATCCAAGCGCTTTCGTCTTTACTCAGACATTGTCAAGCGCTTGGATTTCTGACTATCATTTTCCTGTGGAAATTCGCTTTATTTTATGAAGTCACGTGCATCTACTGTGATTTTTTAAGCATATATATGTATATGTATATATATATATATATATATATATATATATATATATATATATATATATGTATATATATATATATATAAATATATATTATATATATATATATATATATATATAATATATATACAAAGAAAGAGAGAACATTTCGAAGAAAATATAAGAATGAACAACTAAAGTAAAAAGCAATTTGACGACAATAAAAAAAAAATAAAAATAAAAAAATAAAAACCGTAAGAAGAGAGGAAAACCAAATTTCCCCCGTACGGAAATCAACTCATTCAGACTCCCGATCTAAAACATCAACATCCGGAAACAATATATAATTCCGTTCAAGGATCGCGGAATAATCGAGATTATATTATCTGCGGAGGAAGTGGTTTAGCGAGGAGTCGAGAGATCGTAATGTATAAGACTCCGAGAAAAAATACTTATGACGGCGTAGGCAGCTGCAGCAGCAGCGGGTAGGTGAGAGATGATTAGCGCCTGCATACGATAATGAGAGAGAGAGAGAGAGAGAGAGAGAGAGAGAGAGAGAGAGACTTTCTCCTCCTCTCTTGAGCAATAAACACCGCTCGTGTGTTTTGTCTCTCGTTATTATATTCATGATTAGGTTCTGTTTTAACGAACGTGGCTGCATTATACGAAAGGAGATGTGGTCTTAATAGATCCTCCTATACCTGTGTATGTGTGTGTGTATATGTGTGTGTGTGTGTGTGTGTGCGTCGGTCGGTACCGCCTTGGCCTGTCACTCGGTAAGCCCAGGTTCGCTCCCGATGCGAGCCAGAAATTTATAGAAATATGTATTATATGATTCAACCAGGTTCCTTTTCACTTTACAAACTGTGATGCCGAAAGGTGCTATAAGCTTTAGGTTCTGGGCAAATTATTTTGGGGTGAGGTTGCTAGCCTCACGCCCTGCCCATTTTCATCTTTAAGAGCCTCGGTTGTGACCACTACAGTCGTTTAACTACCACGGACATAAGTTGCTGTTCAGGTCAGCGGAGGCACATAGGATTTTAACGTTTCGCCATAGATATATATATATATATATAGATATATATATATATATAATATATATATATATATATATATATATATGATATCATGAATACTAACATAAAATAATTACAAAAAAACCACTACGTCTCAAAAGTCAAATTATAACCTCAGTAACATTTTCTCTCCACTCAATTGATACAAGTGATTTCTTCCTTCAACACTATTGTACGTATACGATCCGCGGCTTGTCAATGACCTCCCCCCCAACCGCCGCCCCCCCCCCCTCCCCCGTTGAACGGCCACGCTAGGCAGTAGACTCGTCACGACTATCATCAAACCGAGAAAAGTCATTATTATCCCTTTATGCAAAAGGGTAATTCGCGCTCTTGACGATTCAATTATACAGAAGCTGGCGGCAGGAATAGGACGTTCCTTTGATCATTTTTCTGAATTTCGTTATTAAATAAGCCGTCATATGTCATATATTCTTAATTTTAAATAATGGTCGCGGTGTGAGGAGGACTGCTTACAACTTCTATATCTTTAAGTAACGCTCGTTACGAACTAGTTGCAATAGCTGACTGTCATGATTAAGAAAGACCGTTTTATTAAATTAGATAGACACACATATATCTAACATATATGCATGTACTATATATACTGCGTATTTATGTAAACATATATAATATATTATATATGATATATATATATATATATATATATATATATATATATGATTTATATATATGTATATTTATATATATATATATATATATATATATATATATATATATGTATATATATTCATAATGTCAATAACAATCATGGAGTGAAAATGACTATTTACAACTTCTCTGTATTAGCCGATAACAATTCATACATAACTTCTATGGATTGACACACAAAACGTAGAATAGATATTTCTTACAGTCGTCTTAAACGAAATACGGGATATTTTAGATTAAAAAAATCTAAAAAAATTTTATTATTAAAATTAACCAAGAATATTTCAATCCTAAACAGACAAATGTGAATACCTGTTCAGCAAACAGTTAACTATATTTTACCAGACTGAAAGAACCCAAATAAAGAGTATGCGCATTGCCACTGCACGGCGAGTTACAAAAATAATGGAAGGCCCAGCGCTAGAACTTATGAGGTCATTCAGCGCTGAAACGGAAACTGAGAGTAAATAAGTTTTTGTAGGTGTAAAAGAGAGGAGAGAAAAACCTCAAAGCAGTATCACTAAGAAACAATTGTTAGGAGAGGGTGGAAAGTAAGATAGAAGAAAGAGAATATGAACACAGGTACAGTAAAAGGAATGAAAGGGGGCTGCAGCTAGGGGCCGAAGGGACGCTGCAAAGAACCTTAAGTAATGCCGACAGTGACCGCGTAAGATGCATATTTTCCTCACAAAACCACATTATAAAAGAAGAATATGTAGTTTTGCTGTCTACAGCAAAGTACAAAAAACTTTGTCATGCAACACCTTCACCCAATAATACTTCTGAAAACAAAAAATTCATCATCATGTTTGTTCCCACATAACCATCAAATAATAAATTAAAAGATTATTAAAAAAAAAATTCTTTTTTACAGAGCAAAGCACAAAAACCATTGTCCGACAATACCTTCACCTACTGCTATATCTAGAAATAAACCGACTCATCACCATGTTTATGCTCCCACACAACCACCAAGTGATAAACTCTAACATTAAAAAAAAGAAGAAAAAAAAATCCTTTACAGGACAAATTACGAAAACAAAATCCTTGTCAGACAATACCTACACCCACTAATATTTCTAAAAAAACAAAATAGGCCACTCACCACTATATTTATGTTCCCCACAATCATTAAATGATAAACTAATATTATTTTTAAAAACATATCCTTTACAGAGCAAGTTACATTAAAAAAAACCTGTCAGACAATAACGTCACCCACTATTACTTCTAAAAAAAACCATCATCACTATGTTTATTTTCCAAACAAAATTTCAAAAGTAGCCACCAATCTCTCTCTCTCTCTCTCTCTCTCTCTCTCTCTCTCTCTCTCTCTCTGCAAACCTGACTTATTGCAAACGTCAAGCCCAGTGCTTCCTCCCGTCCAGTTAGACGCGATACAGGTCTCGCGATCTTATCACCGAGAAGTTCTCAGCCCACGAATGTTAATTGGTAAGAGATTTCAATGCTATATTCTCCTCAGTTGATGTGATATGACCCCTTGAGCGTAAATAGGTATGATTAACCGAACGTACGACTGCCATTATGAATCCAGAAATAAGGGATAAACGTATCTTGAAACACGTTGGATTAGATACCGAAGAATTATGGGGCGTTTTGGAGTAATTACCGAGATGACTACGCTCACGCGAATGCTTACGCTCTCTCTCTCTCTCTCTCCACCTGATCGGGATGATCTCACTGACGTCCCGTGAAAGGAAGGGATTGCATGACAGATGATAATAAGAGCTCGCTAGGATGAGGTAAAATGACCGCTGCAATTGTTGCCATAATGTGAGGAGGAGGAGGAGGAGGAGGAGGAGGAGGAGGAAGTTTGAAAACGTAGCATGGTGGTCAAGCCTACTAGTTGATTTGCGAGCTCAAACTAAGTCAAACGACAAGGAGGTCAAACTATTTTGAGTTTGCAAAAGTCAAGTTGAGTTGCAAGGTCAAGCTAGGTCAAACGGCTAGGAGGTCAATCTACGTTTAGTTTCAAGATGTCAAGCTAAGCTAAACAGCAAATAGATGGAGTTAGAAGCGACGTGGAGGTTAAGTTTTAGTTTTTAACAAATTGTAAAAGAGCCAAACCAAGTCCTGTTGAAAGGTCAGGCTAACTGACGTGTAATTTTATTTCGTTAGTCCTGCCTCGGTGACAGCCAAAATATGCCATATGCCATCGTGCCCCGAAGCCTTCTACAACACCCAACAGACAGGGCATTGGGGTACCAACCTCATCCAAATATCTTCAACGCTTGCAAACTGAAGGATAACACCCTCTGGAGCCACCCCTTACAATATTCTCAATAGCTGACGCCTCCTAAATTCAATGTGGCAACTATAAAAAAAAAATTCTTAAGTAATTATTAGTATAACTGCACATTTTCGAACATTGGAAATCTCTTTCGAAGTCCAAGGTCCGCGTTCATGGATGGTTGGGTACGAAAAGTAATGATCACGTGACTGGCGAGATTATCTTTCCCGTTTTTCGAGGCAATGGGTACTCAAGCTTTATCGTTTTTCATTTTTCTAATTCGACTTTCAACACGTTTTTAGCTGCTGTCCAGGGGAGAAAAGGACATGACAACACCAAAAAAGAATTTCTGTGCTTTTAGGAAAAATTAATGATTATTCGTAACATTTTTATCCAATGCCATCTTGAATTCCGTGAAAAATTCTTATTTATTTTTTTTTTGTCTGACCTCTTAAGTGTGAGTGACTAATTCTTTGACCATTTTTCTCCCCTGATGAGCAACACGACAGGCCTTACGTTTTTACATAATTTATTATACGTTTTTACATAATTTATTATGTTCTTCCACTTTTGTAAAGAATGATGTGATGGTTAAATAATGTATATTTTCGCATTATAATCATTAATTATTATTACTAAAAACACAATCAGGGGCCCTATTTGAAAAAGCAGAATGCTGGAAGTCCAAGAACACCAAAAGATAAGGCGCCGCAGAGCAGAAAAGGAAAGTTAGAGTTAAAGAATAAAAAATGAAAGGGAATTAACAACGAAGAACGTAAAATAAGATAAACAACTGAGTAACATAAATAAACAGCGAAGTAAGAGTCAACATAAAAACATCTGCACTAATTTGAAGTTTGCAAGTTCCGACGATTCAAGATCATTGCACAATTTGGTTACAGCAGAGAGAAACCTTAGAATACATTAACATAGGAAAATCAAAATTATTTACAAAACACGCACAGCGAGCTAATTGGACGACGGTGCCAAAGATTGATAATATCAAGATCAAGACGCGGCATAATAAATTTGAGAGAACAAGTTTTTGTCCAGCAAATTTAAGATGCGAGTTGGCTACCGAAGACCAAACAGGAAAACATTATTCAAAACAAGGCTGAAGGAGAGGATTTACACATTACGAAAGAACTCAAAACATTTCCTGGGTTAAACAGGTCTCCAAAAGTCTTGGAAGATAGTCTGTTTTTTTTTTTAGGAACTGAAGATGTAAACAGGACGAGTATACACATTTTTTGCACAACTGAAGACGACAAACATAGGATGCTCCTCAACAGTGGATCTTCTAACAGGCGAAGTTCCTCACTGGACGGGTGGGTTCCGTACTCGACTATCAATCTGGTAGCTCGAGTTCGCTTACCGCTGCCACCAGCGTGGAATCAGCGGAATTCACTTCTGGTGACTAATAATTCATTTGACTATATAATATGGTTCGGATCCCACAATAAGCTGCAGGTCCCGTTGCTAACAAACCAATTGGTTCCTAGCCACGTAAACAAAAATTTAATCCTTCGGGCCAGCCCTAGGAGAGCTGTTAATCAGCTCAGTGGTCTGGTTAAACTAAGATATACTTAACTTTTAACGGGAAAGAGATCTAGAATTCTTAATGTTTTGCATGAAATTAAATAAATACTGTCAATGGAGAGGCGTAGATGTAGGGGGGTTTGCAGAATGCAACGTCCTAGACCTGTTAATTATCATAACCTTTGTTTTATTAGGGTCTGACTTCAACACCATAATTTGCAAAACGCATTACTTTTAGATACTAGCCCCTTGACGATATTGATTGGTTGATTTCTATTAAAACTGGCGTCACAACGTCTAGGTTATTGACGCGATTCAGCTACCATATGCCTGCTCAGGAGATGGAATCAATTCAAAATAGAGTAATACCATTATCTCAATAGACTATAAGCTAGTTCCCGAAGCCAAACCATATATGATACATCTACAGTGTTAAAATTAACGGATAAAGAAAGCTAGAGATTACATTTTTGCAGTCAGAGAGAGAGAGAGAGAGAGAGAGAGAGAGAGAGAGAGAGAGAGAGAGAGAGAGCATGCATCGCTTGTGAAGTAAAAACATTAAATAAATAAAAAGTACTTAGAACTCAAGATTTTCATCAAATACAAATTGTTGGTCCACACGACGTTTAATCCCTCCATAAAAAGAATTGCAAATCCCAATGCAATTCTTAAGCTCGCCGTCTTATCTTACGTCTCACCCGTTGAAGTTTGTGTCGAATCTTTAATCGTAACTCCTCTTTCCCAGTTCTTTACAAATGACTGAATTTTTCTTTTAATAAAAATCTACGTAAAGAACGTGGCTCAGAAAAATACTCTGAAAAGGGTTCCATTATTCTTCAACAACAAAAGCACGAATGGTAGATGGAAAACTCCCAATATAATCAATTCTCTCTCTCTCTCTCTTTCTCTGTATCTGTGTGTGTATGGAAGAGAAGAATGTGTACAAGCATAAAATAAGTGAACTCGGCGAAAAGGAAACACGCTATAAACACAAATCATGGCCAACTGATTTGGGTAATAAAATCCTCCAACTTGTCACTCCATATCACGGACATAGATCATCATCATCATCATCCTTCACTGATGATGAATGACGCGAAACGACGAATGGGGACCGGAAACGCGAGTTTTCTCTCTCTCTCTCTAACTCTCTCGTTAAGACCAATGTCAACGAGGGCATGACAGCCAAGACAGGAAGGATAACCAGGTTCGTCATGGAGAAAGAAAGAGAGAGAGAGAGAGAGAGAGAGAGAGAGAGAGAGAGAGAGAGAGAGATGAGGTCATTTCAACTCCTACCATAAACTCCTCTGCTAACGAGGAATCTCAAGGGTGTGGGAGGGGAGAGTTGACCTCGTCCCAATGATCTTAGGTCAAATGAGGTATTGTTTGAAGGGAGGGAGGGGAGGGGGGTGTCAAGTATAACCTTGTTGCCTTCCAGCCAGGCCTTCCTAATTTGTGCATGACGTATCCTGCTTGCGTGTGACGCTCCCCAATCTGCTGCTGACGTCATGCTTCCTAGGAATAGGAATAGGAATAGGAATAGTAATAGGAATAGTAATTTAGAATTTGAGCCCAAGGCCAAGCGCTGGGACCTAAAGAGGTAATTCAGCGCTGAACTCGAAACTGAGAGTGGAAAGGTTTGAAAGGTATAACAGGAGGAAAACCTCTCAGATGCACTATGAAACAATCGTTAGGAGAGGGTGGGTAGCAAGATGGAAGAAAGAGAATATGAAAGGGGGTACAGTAAAAGGAATGAAAGGGGTGGCAGCTAGGTTTCCTAACCCCCTACGGGAAAGGTTCCTGAAGGAACAGCAATGATAGAGCGTGGCCTGACGCTCTCCCCTTGAAACGTCAAGAAAACTATCAATTTCCCAAAAACAAGTTCGTTTCCGCTGACCTCTCCTCGCGTATTTACTAGGTGCTTCGGGAAGAGTGAGGCTAACGGGAGGGGGGGGGGGGGGGGGGGGGGGGGGGGTGGGGGGGGGGGGGGGGGGGGGGGGGGGGTTCCTTAAACGGAGAAATCCTTCAGTTCTGGAACTTTCTTCATTAATGATAGTACGGGTCAATGTCACGAATGTTCACTTAACTTACACCCGCCCGCCAGGCAGTCCTTTTGCGAGGGTGGGATGGGGCGGGGCGGGGTGGAAAAGACCTTGGTCCTTCCCAAAACCGTTCTGTCAGTTTAAATGTCAACTTATGCCCACCGCTCAGTTTCCGTTTCTTATTCCACCTCGGAAACTACAAGACTTTAGGCCCTACCATCGCTGACACAGCGTAGAGAAAACCATTGACTCAAGAAATAGGCACTGTTATGCATTTTGATGCCGTGGTGTCTAACAGAACCTCTATAATAATAATATAACATATAGAACCGTTTATATAAGTTTCTCTGACTTCCACACTTGCGCGTACAGCAATCTGTCACCAATCATTCCCTTCTTTTCCCTGGTTTCGTTTTTTAAACTAAATTAACAATTGAATTCGAATTGAATATAGAATTTATGCAAAAAAAACTATAACGTCATTCAGCGCTGAAACGGAAACTGGCTGTAAAAGGTTTGAAAGGTGTAACAGGAGGAAAACTTCAAAGCAGCTGCAATATGAATCAATTGTTGGGAGACGTTTGAAAGTTAAGATGGAAGAAAGCGAATATGAAAGGAGGTACAGTAAAAGAAACGAAAGGTATTGGAGTTAGGGGTCGAGGGCGCGCTGCAAAGAACCTTAAGTAATGCCTACTGTGCACTGCACGAGGTGCGATGACGGAACTGCCCCCTACGGGGGAAATTAGCAATTGCTTTTCCTTAATCAAACTTGACGATCAGAGAAGTAATCGTCTAGCATTCTTGCGTGCCAGCACCTCCACTGGTTTGGAAATAATATATACCACTGATATTTCTGAAAGAAGCCTATTTCTCTACTCAAAGATGTGCCTCAAACTAATTGTATGCTATTATTTTTCAAATATTTGTACCAGCTTACATATCGACATTAAAACTGGACAAGCCTTTCTTCTCTATTCTGACCTAAAGCATATATCAGTTTACCGAGGGGCTCCTGGCCATTAATTTTCAGTCAACAGACTCAACACACCATTAGGATCATCCGCCTCTTTAAACGTCATAAATATCGACGGCCAGTATGGGTGGGACGGCGACTCAACGTGGGATTTCGAGCTTTCTAAACCAGTGATATAAGGATAAAATTACGATCTCACGGTCACACGGTTAGTTCGATAGTCGATGCGAGAAGCTCCACACCGAAGTCATAGCGAATTATACTCGAGATCAGAACATGTATTACGAATGTCCGTCTAATTTATCACTCATTCGACCGATTTCCTTTTTCGTTACTTTATTAGCTGTTTCGTTGCCGTGATTAGAAATTGTAAGTGATGATTGTGGCACCCTTTCGTACAACATGAATTAGTTGTTGTTGTTGTTATTATTATTATTATTATATTGTTGATACTATTATTATTATTGACGACGTAAATCCTAATCGTATACAACAAGCCCACCACAGAGACCAATGACTCAAAATTCAAGCTTCCAAAGAATATGGTGTTCATTTAAAAGAAGTAAAAAAAAAAGTTGATATGAAATATATAAAGACGAGATCGATTATTAGAAAGGAAAAATAAATCACCAAATAAGTAAATGAATAAAAAATGTACGTAAATAGTTAACTTTGTATCTTAATGCAAAAATGCATCTGAGGAATGGATAGTAGTAGGTTAAAGTTTTTCACGTCCTCCTTAGCGTTAGTTAGGAAGCTATTTCATTAGCAAAAGCATTGTATACAAATCATAAAGAGGCTTTCAAGATCAATTCCCTTTACACACAAATGTAAATAAGGGAAATTCCCTTGCCACAAAAATATATATATATATAAAAAAAGAGGCCAGTTCAATGCCTCCCCTTAGACCCGGATCTCCGAAGTCCTGGAACTTGACCTGAGAAGTCATGGAGAGTTTTCAGCTTTCCGGAACGGAATGGAATACAGGATTTAGGACAAATGCCAAGCACTGGGACTTATGAGGCCATTCAGCGCTGGAAAGGAAATTGACAGTAGGTAGGTCTGACAGGTGTAACAGCAGGAAAAGCTCTCGATTGTACTGGGGAGATGGAAGAAAGGAAACGAACGGAAGTACAGTAAAAGGAATGAAAGGGGTTGCAAATAGGGGTTACAGAAGGTACGCTGCAAAGTACCGTGAAGAATGCCCACAGTGCACCGCACGAGGTGTCCCGTCAGGCCTCTAACCCTTTTAGGGGAGATTTTGGGGCTTGGAGGATAATGGTCGCCGACCCCGCCCCCTTCCCCACCCCCTCCCCCGCCGCCAAAACCTGTTTCCGGGCGTTGGTGAACTTCAGCTTGAGTTCGTAATGAATACGATTTTATTTTCCTTACGGGTAACAAATAAATTTTAGAATTGGACGAATTCTACTAGCTTGGTAACGCCTAAATAAAGGCGCGTCTCTCTCTCTCTCTCTCTCTCTCTCCTCTCTCTCTCTCTCTCGAGACCTGACAGTGAAAGTGAGATATTTATTCAATTCATAAATAAAATCTGGCTCAGTTGTGGGTGGTGCACATGGGTCCAACTCTAAAGATATATATATGTGGTGTGGAAATTGGAAACTGAGGATATAAATTACAGTAGGATATTTCTTTTATTGTTTTTAACTTGATTAAATATTTTATTGTTTTTTATAATAAGGTATTAACAGACCAGGTTAATAAATAAAAATAAAAATGATAGGTGGTACTTTTTTATGGATGTTATCTCCTTCAACTTTTTTCATATCTATGACAACTAAAAAATAGTTTTAACAGCTATCTATAAGATATAAAACTGCAATTATTCCTTAATAATTGTCACTGACATGAAATACTTTATAAAAAAAAAAAAAAAAAAGATTCCACAATAAGGGAAAAAACAGACCTTGAAACAAGATTAATGTTAAAGCTATTGGAGAGAGAGAGAGAGAGAGAGAGAGAGAGAGAAGAGAAGCCGAGAGAATAGAGAGAGAGAGAGAGAGAGAAGAGAGAGAATATTCGTTTGCCATGACCCGACACATTCAATAACCATAGTTTTTCAGCTTTAATTTCAAAGATGCGTGTTGACGAATCATTCTATACAAACAAGGCTTCAAGAATCACTCCTAGAGTCTGGAGACAATGAAGACTGATGCTTCAATTGTGCCGCGAAATAACATTTTTAAAAATCACACTCTAAATACATTAAAGTGTACAATAACACCAAGGTCCCGAAATGAAACGTTTCTTACACAACAAATGACCCTCCTATCCTATAAAACATTCACATTCACATTCACGTTCTCAAAACGTTTACAAATTTCATTCTATATAAAATCCCTCATATACTGTATATAACTTAAAGAACATTTTTATAATTGAGAGTAGATATCTATTACAAAACCTACAACAATTCACCAACGCGTGTTTCAGTTATTTCTGAGCTACGATCGTGACATTATGAAATTGGATTTCATGAATCTCACGTGACATTTGGGTATTATCCTTTTGAATTGAACAATTATTTACACTTCTTAATTATATATATTATATATATATATATATATATATATATATATATATATATAAGCGAGATATACATGAAAAGAGAGAGAGAGAGAGAGAGAGAGAGAGAGAGAGAGAGAGAGAATGCTTACATCACAAATAACAATTTAAAAAAATACAAAAAGGATTAAATGGCCATGTGATTAGTTTCATAACATGATGCGCACATCACAAATACCCATTAAAAACGAGACAATACAATAAAAAGAATTATTTTCTGAAAGAAGTTAAAAAAACGTTAGAAATGCACCGAGAAAACGAAGTGTAAGGCATCGATGACTTTCTAAGGAACTTTAATCGAAATGAAAAAGAATATATTTTTCGATCTTAATGAGCAAATCTGTCTGCTGGGGCATACAAAGTGGATGTCTCATTTAACCAAAAACGCAACACTGGCTAAGGATGCACCGGTTGGCCAGTAATCGTAAATAAGCTTTATTTGGAAAGCTGTAAAATCTCTAAGCTGGCGGGGTTCCACGTCCAATACAAAGATTTACTGCCGTGTTGAACAATTTTCCAAACCAGTGGGGAAAATTATCAGCATGCAGGAGGACACCAGAGACTTTCAAAAAATCTCAACTGCAGACTACTACTAAGAGGGTTTCGTGACTATGCTAAATTTCATTAAATTCAGAAATGTAGCTCAAAAGATGCACCAGTTTTAACTTTGAATAAAAGGTGTTAAAAACAAAATACTTCATTTACTATAAATAATGAAAGAAAACTTCAAGCACGAAATAACGAGAGCAAACAGACGAGCAAATACTATTTCACATCATTGCCATTAAATAAATACGTTTTTCATAAATCATCTGATTTTGTTGTTCCTATTATACTGATATGATAAAAATGAAGGATGAAGATTATAAACTTGAAGTACAAAATACCTACAGCAAACACACAAGCAAATACGATTTCATATTTTTGCCATTAAATAGATACGTTTCTCTTAAATCATCTGATCTTCTCGTTCCTGTAATAATGAAATAATAATAATAATAATAAAATTGACGGACGAAGAATGTAATATTGAAGTACTAAATAACGACAGCAAACTCACCAGCAAATACGATTTCATTTTTTCGCCATTAAATAAATAATTTTATCATGAATCATCTAATTTTGTTGTTCCTGTAATACAAATAATAAAAACTGAAGGATGAAGAATGTAAACTTGGGGCAAAAAATACTGACAACTAATAATCGACAAAACACGATTTCGCTTATCTTTTCCATTCAATACGTAGTATGCCATCTGGTTTCGCTTTGCTATCTTAGAATGACATAGCACCTAATTTACAATTCCTTTTTTGCAACATGTTCAATGTTATTACATACTATTACTACCAATAATACTTCTGCAACTGTTACTAAATACTATTACCACTACTAAAATATGACAGTGATAGGTGAAAAGCATCTTGTTTTTTTCTGAAAAATCCCTCCCTGTCTCTAAAGGAGAAAGGCATAGCGGTGGGAAAAAATATACAATTAAAGTAATAATAAACTTATTATGTTTTATATTCTGCTCAGCAATTACGCTAATAAATTTTACTAAAATGCTTGCGATTCTCCTCATGCCTGAACTCTCACCTGACCTATTAGGTTTCCTGTAATTAACCTTGGTGAAATTTCTCTTCAACAAGTGCTCGAAAAAAAGGACGGTTCGTCTCCAAAATGACGCCTTACGCAAACATATAATTTTTGATCTGTCAGAACCGAGTGAATTCAATAACATGAAAGTGATTGGTATGGAGGGATGATAACAAAAAAAATTGAATGTTTTAGTACATGATTTAAATTTAAAATCTAAGATTTTAAAAATCAATGTAGAACGTACTGAAATATATATAGAAAAATTAAATAGTGGGGAATGAGTCTGCATATTTAATCTATTGCAATATGGAAAATGCTGATCAAATCGTTTTATCTAAGGAAAATAATGAGGAATGGATCTATACATATTCATTTGTTGCAATATGGAAAAGGCTTTTCAAAGCTTTTGATCTATAGGTACGTGAATATTACACAGCATCATTTGGATTGCTTAAGCATAACATACGCAAGAGGAGAGGGAGACTGAAGGCTCATATTATCTAAAACAAAGATTAGGAAACTTCGATTCTACAAAGGAGGTTAAGTTAATAAGTTAATGGAAGATAGAAGCAAGGTAGTCATTATTATATGAGGCACCACAGGTGTGAAAACTAGAGTCCATCATAAGGGAACGGATGACAGGTCTTCCTATTACAATATAGAATTTAGGCCAAAGTCCAAGCGCTGGCATCTATGAGATCATTCAGCGCTGATTGGAAACTGACAGGAAAATTGTTTGAAAGGCGAGACAGAAGGAAAATCTCAAAGCAGCTACACTCTGAATCAGCTGTTAGGAGAATATGAACGGAGGTACAATAAAAAGAATGAAAGTGGTTGCTGCTTTCAAAAGCAAACGAGACACTGTATCCCAGATCACTTAACCACCTCGGAGCAGACTTATGGGT
>NC_087212.1:3221876-3244376 GCF_015104395.2 Macrobrachium nipponense
GTGATGGGCGTTTTAGCCTCTAATTTCCATGAATCAATTAAAAACCAATCCTACGACAGTGAAGTATACTGAAATATACTGACACATGACAACAACAACAGCGAGCAAGAAGACATTCAATACACCAGACCAAACATTTAACGTTCAAAATGTCGACCCATGATTGGAATGGAATAGGACCCACGATTTCATTCGGCGCTGAGATGGGAAACCGAGAGTAAATAGGTTTGAAAGGTGTGACAGGAGGAAGACATCACACTGTGAAATAACTGCATGAACGAATGTTCAGTAATTGTTTGTATGGTGTTTTTACGTTGCATGAAACCGGTGATTATTCAGCAACGGGACCAACGGTTTTACGTGACTTCCGAACCACATCGAGAGTGAACTTCTATCACCAGAAATACACATCTCTCACACCTCAATGGAATGCCGAGAATCGAACTCGCGACCAACGAGATGGCACGCCAACACCAAACCGACCATGCCACTGAGGCGCTCTGTGCAGTAATAGGAAATCCCAAGTCATGCCTACGGTGTACCATGTGAGGCGTCCTGGAGGCACTATCGCCTCCCCCTTCCAAATCCCAATGGGACAGACGCACGCGTGATGTTATAAGATTCCTATTTTAGAACGTGTTCACCGGTGACACGAGCTCCTTCCGAATCCTCGCAGGATTAGGGAGTCGATTCCCTAATCCTTTAATTCCCAGAAACGTCGCCTCACAGAAGAGGGCGCTAATTGTACAGTGACTGTAATACGGTTCATGACTCGACGTTCTTTACAAAGCTTCGAGAGGTCGAAGTTCAGGACACCGGTCCCTCAGTTCAAAGCCAATGAAGTCGTTTCAAAGGAGCGGGGAAACACTGAAACAAACGTATATATATATTTGTATATATATTTTTTTTTATGTCCACGATTCTCACAAGATCGAAAACCGTAAAAAGGACGATTATGAAAAATCGAAGCTCACGAAGGGTTAATGATTAAAAAATAAATAAAAATAAAATAAAAACGTGGAGTTCCACAGGAACTCTCGCTGAAACTGTATAAAGATGGAATCGTGAAAAGTCCATTTCTTCGAATGTATATATACATATATATATATATATATATATATATATATATATATATATATATATATATTTCAAACTGAACTTTAAAACTGAAACGAATCAATATGCTACCCTAAATCTCATATTTTGATATAAAGTGATAAAACGAAATCACATAAAATTCTTTTCTTTGTAATTATATATTTCAAACTTTGCTTACAAATACTACGAATAAGTAAGGCTGGCCAAAATCTTATCTCTTGACAAACTATATACTGGATTTCAATAAAAAAAAAAAGCTATTCAAAACGTAACGGGCTGCACTATGAGCCCGTGCTGGTATAAGGCCAGCTTAATCAAAAACAACACCATTTAAAACGGTTAATCTCAGAAAATAAAATCTGTTTAGAACAGATCCCGGTGAATAAAGCAATAATGAAAACAACGTTGCTAAGTAGTGCAGCTTTTAAAAAAAAACATTGGTGATAATACAAAAAATAGCAAATTTCAAAATAACAGCCGGAATTTACGTTAACAAGTTAACAACTAAATCTGCATGCGGTTTAATCCTCATGATATTCGTAACGAAATCATTGTCGAATTTGAAGCATCTCTAAGACCTCCTATAGTGGTTTCACATCAACAGTGCAAATGATTGTCTAAGCCAGTCCCTTAAGACGCTCCTGATTGGCTGTTGGTAAGTCCGATCAAATGGCTGGAAACCCTCAGTCTCTCTAGAGTTCACATAGGTAGGATGTACGTTCCATCTCTCCTGAGGGATACTTTTGATAACGTATCACTTAGGAGAGGTGGAACATACATCCTGCCTATGTGAACTCTCTCTCGAGACAGAGTTTTCAGCCCTGTGACTGGCTTATATACAGCCAACCAGGAGCATCGTAAGGGACGGGCCTAGACATCAGATGCGCGGTTGATGTGAATCTACTTTAGTTACAAGTGACGTGTAATATATATATATATATATATATATATATATATATATATATATATATATATATATATATATATATATGCGAAACCGCCAACGTCAATTTTCAAAGGATGACTAAATGATCCAAAAGAAAAAAAAAATTCTCAGGGATCCCAACAACTAAGGTTAAAATGAAACCGAAACGTTACTAAAAGCACCTTTTTTTTCACATTTCCCTACACACTCACTGTTATAAGTACTACTCTTCGCAGAAGCTATGAAAGGGTATAGTACAACATTACTCTTACTGTCATAAAAACCTCTACCAAATTAGTATAATGCTACTTAAATCTGGCATTAAAAGTAAGTTATATTTAGGCCAGGGGGTCCAGCTCCTTCCATCGCCATCCCAACGATCAGAAAGGAAACTGCCTCCGTCCTCAGATCACCAAAACTGGGACACACGACCAGCAAGTGTCGTGCAGGCAACAGGACCGAACAGACGTCCAGGAATTCATTCTGAATTACAGTCATGTCTTCTTCAGTTTCTGGTACATGAAAAAGAAAAAAAAACATACAGAGAGAGAGAGAGAATCAAGTATATCACCTGCGTGACAGTGTGTGTGGATGACCGATTAGAAAGGCAGAAGGAGGAGGAGAAGAGGAGGGGAACATTGCGTAACAGTGCTAATTGCTATGGAGGAGGAGGAGGAGGAGGAGGAGGAGGAGGAGGAGGGATTGAGACAGAGGATAACACCCCGTCTGCATGAGAGCCATTGCCCTGAGAAAGTGGTTAACATTGGCCTAAGGTAAATACGTGAGCAATAAAGTGGACCACTAGATCTTCTCAACTTTTTCGATTTTTTTTTTCTTCCCCCTTCCAGATAAACATTTGCGTGGGAAGCAGGTGATTTCTCTCAATGAAACGAGAGAGAGAGAGAGAGAGAGAGAGAGAGAGTCCATCCTATACAAGCATACAACCAGCAACCCTTTTAAACTTAATTCGTAAGGCCAAAACACACACACCTAGATAGAGAGAGAGAGAGAGAGAGAGAGAGAGAGAGAGAGAGAGAGAGAGAGACCCATCCTATACAAGTAAGCAACCAGCAGGCATTTTAACCTAAATTCATAAGGCCAAAAGAGAGAGAGAGAGAGAGAGAGAGAGAGAGAGAGAGAGAGCTCGTGCATCAGAAATAGAATTTGAAACCCAAAAACCAGGAACAAGATAAAAGGGAAAGTGAGGGGACTTAGTGAACATCAATCCAGAATCATGAGTTTCCTCCCCCCCACCCCCTCCCCGCCCCGGCGCGTAATTCGTGACGCCATTCGAAGGATTCCGTCACGTCTTTGTTTGTCTAAGAATGCGATATGACATGATCACCTCTTTCTGCGTTTCACTTTACCTTCTGTTACTCCTTTCGGGTGACTACTATATTCTTTGGAAGCTTAAATTTCAAGTTAATAATAATAATAATAATAATAATAATAATAATAATAATAATAATAATAATAATAATAAACTAGGTTTGACATAATCTCTTGGTCTAAAGGTGCGTTCACACGGTCGAAACAATGTCCGACGGACAAAAATTGTTACTATATCATAGGCGAAGCAGGATGACGTTATAAGCGTTGAAACGATGGAAGTAGATCTGGCAACAAACTGTGATACCAGATGAGGTTGTATACCACTGTTTTTACTCTGCTCACTAGGCAAAGACCGGCAGACAATTGTTAATTGGTAATAATGTTTGTCCGTCGGACATTGTTCGACCGTGTGAAAGCACCTTAAGAATGAACACAAGACATATTCTTCAAATTGGAAAACTATGTCTGACATAATTCGAAACATTTCGTAACTTTTATTTATTTAAGAATAAATATATTCTTTAAAATAAAAAACAATTTGCAAAAAAAAAAAAAAAAAAAAAAAAAAAAAAAAAAAAAAAGAGGCATTCTTTGAAATAAAAATCACGTCTGACGTCCTTCCAGGCATTTCTTCACGTCTTTGCTTATAAATGTACATGTACACGTCTTTGTCTAAAAATTATATGTCGAAAAATGTACATAATCTTCAAAATCAAAAACAATTTTATATAATTCACAGGACTTCTTCACACCTTTGTCTAAAGATGAAGAAAGAGAGCTCAATTCTACAAAATAAAAAACTACATCTGCTATCATTCAAAAGCAGTTTCTTCATTTGCCCCATGCTCCCTTTTCTCACCATGTCAACATACCATTCCTGTTGACTTTACGACTTGGTATCAGGTCCACCCACCCCTCAACCCATGGAACCTTACGTTATTTCTCTTCTAGTTCTTCCTTTTTTAACCCTGTCCCATATTATCTGCAATTTTCTCCTCATAACTGCATGCTCTTCTTGTCTTCTTGCTTTCCTCTCACCAAACTCACTTGGCTTAATTACTTTTACAGTAGCAACATTCTCAACCCTTCCTCTCAGACTCAAACTTATATTCATCTTGACTTTTGCCTCAACCAGCCTCTATCAACTCCTCGTTTAACCATTTACCAAGCAATCAGTGATTGTGTAAGAGCCAATCCAGTGTCTTTGCTTGCAGTCAAATCAATTGCACGGGAAATGTAATAGAACGAAACTTAATGGGATAGGATTAGTGTGGGACTGGATAACGAATTGGTTAGTATACCAAATAAGGCAACCATACAATCAGCTAACCTTGACATGGCAAAACGGCCTAAGCATGTACTGCACATGTACTGCACAAAAATGATCTGAGAATAAATTTCAGAATAAAGGCAGTCCCCGATCTACGACGGGTTCAGCTTATGACGGGTTCGGCTTAAACGTTCCGAGGTTACAACGCTTTTCAATTATATTCATCTGAAATTATTTCCATGTTTACAACGCATGTTCCAGCGTTACGGTGCTTACGACACCAATCTGCGAACGAATGAAATATGACTCCAAAAATGCAAAATAATCAATATGTGAAGGTTTTTTTTATGAAAAATGCAATAGAAATGCAGATTATTTAGTTTTTAATAGACCCAAAGCATTAAAAGTAATTTCGATTAAACTCTTACCTGTGTCTAGTTGTCAATAACTTACTTGGAGAAACATTGTCCCATCAGATTTAAATATTACGCGTCCATAATATGTGCTTTTACAAATCTAGTGTTTTAACCCAACGATCAGTCTTCATCATGTAAATACTTACCCTAACGCCCATGAAGAGCCCTGAAAAAGAAATACATTAAATGAATTCAAAATTAATATTATAAAGCTAAACAAAAATTTTAATGCACAGTTTTCATTCTAGCAATACTGGCAACTAGTACGTTACTGTGAAACCCAAGTCCTTTCACCCAAACCATACACATTAAACAACTATGAAAAATCCAAACAAACTTGTAGCTAGAACTGGTATCTATTAATTATCTTCATCTTTGTCACTAAATACTATATATACTGAAAACCGTCCATATTCAATATAATTTTTAATATAACCTATATTCTACAGTAATTAACTCACCCCCAAAGTCCTTTCTTAACTCACTGTGCTCGCCTGAAGAATGTGTTCTTCAATAAAAGTATAAAACTAGAACAAAAAATTAGAGCTGGAAGACGGTTGGGCAGGAAACTTGCCTGTTTTTAAAATATAGTTCATCAAGACCTTAGAAATGAACTCTCCAAATGGCAGATGAAAATTCTTTCATGTTGTGAAAACAAAGATTACTTGTGAATACAATACTATCTGCTTACACATGCCTATCTGTACAGACAACACTCCCAAGGACACACAATATAAGCGAGAAGAAAGGGAAGAACAGATCTCTCGTCTGCCAGATATCCAGACATCCCATCATCACCACTGACTGCCATTCATTCCCTTGTGTCGTCTGGACTTGCCATATGATGGGAGGAGGCAACCAATCTAACATACTAATATCAAACCACTTCCTAATTGAGGCATCACTAAAGTTTTAGTGCTCAACAAAGGGTTAGACGAATGCTCCAGACCATGTCCTGGACAGTACCACAGTGAAGGAGGGAAATAAACTCAACCTCCTGCAAGTCTCACTGACAGTTGGTCATAAACGACTCACATACAGGTTGGCATCCCTTCTACAGAAGACAAAACTCATGGAAAATCAAGAAATATAACCCTGAAGAAGAGCTTCACTAGTCCAAAGACCAAAAACAAAGGAGAGAGCAGGACAGAACAGAATTCAGATGTTGCTATGGATAGTACCAAACAATAAATGCAGAAGAGAAAATGAGTATCTCATAACTGGAAATTCCCTTGATATACAAACCCAAAGCAATGCTATGAAGACGAGTTATTACTTTTGTATAAACTAGAATATAATGGTTATGAGCAGCAAACCTGTATCCTTAAAACACGTTAAAAGAAAATCTGTTACTAAAAGAGAAACAAATCATTGTTGTTCTGGTTCACCTGACATACTAACAAAAACAATAAAAAGTTATTAATAATTGGTGATCAAGTATCCCTTTCATATGGCTCTATTGAATAGTTTTATACTCAATGACAGCCAAAGAACAAGTGACTGGTTTAGGCAATAGGTGAATGGGAGGTACCTCACCACTCACCTACCTGCCACCAATAACTAACTTGTTGATAAGCTTCAATGGCTGAGCCAGCAGTCACCAAAGATTATCCATATAAATAAATGACATATTCTGTGTCTTCAGATTTGTATGCAAAGCCCAATGTGGATACTCAAGATCTCAATTTTGCCAGGGATAATGGATCTACCATCCAGTGATTCGGGCTAGGCATAAAATATTGTCAAGTTATGTATATAAGTTTTTGTGTAGCACAATACAAACAAATATGACTATTCAGTAAAAATAACCTTGACTTTATTTTTCTAAACTATCCATTCTCATTAACTATGGTCAAAATGAGCAAACATTTATATCAGAACAAGCATGTCAGTCAATTATCTTACTCAGAATACCAGCTTGCCTACAACAGTAGACCTTTATGTGAGAGAAAATAGAAATTAATAAAATAAAGCCTGTTACCCTATATTATCCAGTAACTAGCAATCTTCTTCCTAGCTTAAACCCATTTTTATATGGGGTCGCAGTTGTGACTGAGTCGTCTCCATCGATTTCTGTCCTGCACCTCGTTCTCATTTATACCTTTTAATACCATATCTTCCCCTACATTCTCATTTATACCTTTTAATACCATATCTTCCCCTACATTCTCATTTATACCTTTTAATACCATATCTTCCCCTACACAATCACTCCATCTCTTTCTTGGTCTTCCCTTCTTCCTTCTACCCCGCACTTCCATTTCCATCGTATGTCTTCCAACATGACGTTCCTCCCTTCGGAACAGGTGTCCATACCATCGAAGCCTTCCCTCCCGTATTTTCTTCGATATTTCAACTTTGTCGATCTTCTTATATACTCATTTCTAATCCTATCTTCCCTTGTTACTTCCGACATCTATCTCCTATGAAACTTTCCCTTCAATTTCAGAGAAACCTTCTTGTCACAGAGGACCCCTGATGCAGACCTCCAGTTATTCCATCCTGACTGAATTCGATGTCTCACCTCTTGGTCCATGCTTCCACTATCCTCTAATATGGACTCTAAGTACATGAACTTCTGAACTTTCTTTATTTCTTCCCCACCCAATCTTATGCTACTTCCACCGGCCTCAGTAATACTGGAACACATATATTCAGTTTTTTATCTGCTTATTCTCATTCCTCTCTCCTCAAGTGCTGCTCTCCACCTCTCTAACCTCCCCTCCAACTCGTCCCTCCCCTCTGAACACGGCATAATGTCATCCACATATAATATGCACCATGGCACTGCTTCTCTAACATCCCTGGTCACTACATCCATCACGATGTTGAAGATGAATGGGCTAAGTGCTGACCCCTGGTGTAATCCAACTCCTATCTCAAATCCATCCGTTTCTCCAACACTGTTTCTCTAGTATACACATTCCTGTACATCTCCTGAATAATTCTGACATACTTTTCCGGCACCATCTTCTCCCTCAGACATCTCCATATTTCTTGCCTTGGCACTCTGTCATAAGCCTTTTCAAGGTCTATGCATACCAATAACTATAGCAATCTAAGCCAAATATACAAAGTAATGTTCAGGGAAAACAAGATCATAATATGAATTGTATTGTACATTACTGTGGCACTTCCAACTTACCTTGAAGTGATAGCTGACCACATCAGGTAATCTGTTTTGTAATAATTGACACAATAACATTTCCACAAAATTGTGCACACCTGAAAAAAAAAAGTTTCACAGTCAGTTCAAAAACTTATAATACCTGTGAAAAACAATTACTAGAAACAAATTACCATGACAAGTGCTGTACTTATGAGTCATAAATTAATTATCTGAGTATTAAATATAGTACATTGCCTGACAATAAAACAAATAAATATATATATATATATATATATATATATATATATATATATATTATATATATATATATATACACACACACACACACACACATATATATACACACACACACACACACACATATATATATATATATATATATATATATATATATATATATATATATATATATATAGATAACTTGATCACGAAGTGTATAAAACGTGATGCTATGTATAAATAAAGATTTTTTTGCCACGAAGGAAAAAAATGAAAAAGCGAGATAGCCGAGTACTTTCGGTCCTATTCGGACCCTTTACTGAGGCAAACTGATTTTACAAAGAACACCATAGTCAAAAGAAGGCTTAATATACAAGCTGGACCTACCGATTAGCCATAAGGGCGATTTTCATTCTACAGAGAGGAGGAGTCGCCATAGGCTAGCCACACCTTGAAGGATACACGCAGTAAACAAGTGATTCTTCCAGAAAAACAGTACATTTTGAAAACAACACGGGAGCATATACAATTTAATATCATGAATTTTTTACACAAATTTTCCCAACCAAAATTATCATTAATGAAAATACGAAAGAAAATATAAATAAATATATATCAAACCAGAGAGAGAGAGAGAGAGAGAGAGAGAGAGAGAGAGAGAGAGAGAGAGAGAGAAAGAAATAATAACTATATACACGTGGGACTAATTTATTAGTTGTTCATTTATTTTGAGGTCCTTCATAAACATCTTACAAATATATGGGTCCAAATGGTACATTCCCAGACTAAGATTTAGGTTGTTTTTATTAGTGATTTGTATAATTGCCGATTCCAGTAAATTTCTTGAAACATAATCATTAGATCTATCAATTACCGAGGTATCACCCCAATTAATACAATGAGATTTTTCACTCAGATGGATAAACAGTGCATTTGAAGTCTGGGCTGTTCTAACTGAATACATATGTTGTTTAATCCGAACACATAAATTTTTACTAGACTGACCAACGTAAAACGATGGGCAATCCTTACAAGGAATTTTGTAAATGATGTTGTTATTTGTTACGGGACATTAACATTAAACGATTTAAATATTGATTTTATGGTTTCAAATCCACGAAAATAAGGTAAGCTAAGTACATTTTTAGGCATTTCTTTTTCATTAATAGCAACATTATAACTTTTTATGAGCTTTTTGATAACATAAATCAATTAATTGAGGTGGGTAGCAGAGATCGTTTCCAATCTTTTTTATGTATTCTATTTCTTGGTCCAGGTATTGTGGACTCGTGATACGCAAAGCGTGGGTTTGCTATAAATACTGAATTTGCATTGGAAAGATTCTCTATGTATTAATACATCTAGGAAAGGGATGACATTGTTATTTTCAATTTCAACAGTGAATTTTATGGATGGCACTAAATTATTCAATTTAGACAGTAAATCATTTACATCGATACCACCAGGTAAGACTACTAAGATATCATCGACATATCGGTACCATTTTAAGGGGATAAGTGTGATACTCGGGAGGTGTTGTCTCTCAAAAAATTCCATATATAAGTTTGAAAGGAGAGGTGATAAAGGGTTACCCATGGCCATACCAACTAGTTGTTGGTAATATTCTCCATTAAAAATAAATCTGCAATCACAAATACATAACTTAATTAAGGAAATTATGTGACTAACGGACATAGGCAATTCATGCAGTACAAGTTCATTACTTAAATATTCTAGCACAGAGTCAATAGGGACTTTTGTAAACAAAGAACATACATCAAAACTGACAAAAATATCGCTAGGGTTTAGTACAATGTTATTTAATTTTTCCACAAGATCAAGAGAATTCCCGATGTGTGAATTAGATACAGTTCCTAGTAGCGGGGATAACAGTTTAGTAAGATATTTAGATAGTTTATAAGCAATTGATCCTACAGTACTAATAATTGGGCGCATAGGTTTGTTTTCCTTATGAGTTTTGACTAGGCCATATAAATAAGGTAATGAGGGACACTTTACAGTTAACTGACACAAAAGTTCTTTTTTATCTTTAAGAATTTGTTTGATATTGATATTAAAGTTTTTTATTACTTGGTCCAACGGATTTTTTGCGAGTTTTTTGTAAGTTATTTCATCCTCTAGTAAAGTATGCATGCTTGATATGTGGTCAGTTTTGTCAAGAACCACTAAACTATTGGATTTATCAGCCTTGGTAATGTGTAAGCTATTATCATTCTTCAATTCTTTGAAACCATAAAATCAATATTTAAATCGTTTAATGTTAATGTAGTGTTCTCTTATAACAATACCATTAAAGATATGCTAATTAAGAATAGTCCCGTAACAAATAACATCATTTACAAAATTCCTTGTAAGGATTGCCCATCGTTTTACGTTGGTCAGTCTGGTAAAAATTTATGTGTTCGGATTGAGCAGCATATGTATTCAGTTAGAACAGCCCAGACTTCAAATGCACTGTTTATCCATCTGAGTGAAAAATCTCATTGTATTAATTGGGGTGATACCTCGGTAATTGATAGATCTAATGATTATGTTTCAAGAAATTTACTGGAATCGGCAATTATATATGTAAATCATTAATAAAAACAACCTAAATCTTAGTCTGGGAATGTACCATTTGGACCCATATATTTGTAAGATGTTTATGAAGGACCTCAAAATAAAAGAACAACTAATAAATTAGTCCCACATGCATATAGTTATTATTTCTTTCTCTCTCTCTCTCTCTCTCTCTCTCTCCCTCTCTCTCTGGTTCGATATTCTCTCTCCCTCTTTCTCTTGCTCGATATATATATATTTATATTTTCTTTCGTCTTTTCATTAATAATAATTTTTGTTGGGAAAATTTGTGTAAAAAATTCATGATAATAAATTGTATATACTCCCGTGTTGTTTTCAAAATGTACTGTTTTTCTGGAAGAATCACCTGTTTACTGCAGGTATCCTTCAAGGTGTGGCTAGCCTATGGCGACTCCTCCTCTGTGTAGAGTGAAAATCGCCCTTATGGCTAATCTGGTAAGTGTCCAGGTTTTGTATATTAAGCCTTCTTTTGACTATGGTGTTCTTTGTAAAATCAGTTTGCCTCAGTAAAGGGTCCGAATAGGACCGAAAGTACTCGGCTATCTCGCTTTTTCATTTTTTTCCTTCGTGGCAAAAAAACCTTTATTTATACATAGCATCACGTTTTATACACTTCGTGATCAAGTTATTGATATATATATATATATATATATATATATATATATATATATATATATATATATACATATATATATATATATATATATATATAATATATATATATATATATATATATATATATTATATATATATATATATATATATATATATATATATGTGTGTGTGTGTGTGTGTGTATATATATATATATATATATATATATATATATATATAATATATATATATATATATATATATATAGTTTCAATCACATTAAAAAATACCATAAAATACGCTGCTACCAACAGCCTGAAACCTCATGTTTTAAGTAGCTGCTAGATTTTTTAGTCTTTTAAGTTCATGTGATCCAGCCACTGAAGTTCTGTGACCTTTTGTCAGAGATTTTGTGACATTGCATCTGGCATTTTGTGACCTTGTCTCTCAGTAGGTGTTAATCTTATTGCTGTTCCCCAAACTGATCTTTTATAAATGACATAAAAATAATCTCTTTAATAGGATTCAAATCATGTCATTTATATATATATATATATAGTATATATATATATATATATATATATATATATATATATATATACATATATATATATATCTTGGGCCCACCTAGGCTCTTCCACTATGGAAAGCCACCTGGTACCCCACTCTCCCAGGGTCAGGGTAAAGGAAGGGGAAGCTTACAAGGGACAACAAATAAACAATGCATGTGACCAAGTGAATGTAGCTCGTAATTTATGGCCCTCTAAATCAGGTTAGGTGAGGATTAAGGACCTTAGGTTACATCAGACCAAGATGTATCCATGCATATGCACTTTGCTCTTTAATTCATAGCATTCTAGGTCTGGTTCACAGGGGCAAAACCCCCAAAAAGGATAGGCAAGGGCCCAGCACCCAATGCTAGGATAGTGTAGAGGTTAGGCTACGTAAGACTGCACCCCAGTATGTATATATGAACATGCCATATACTGCTTTCTATGTTATTGGGATATTGAGTTGAGTTGAATACAGAATTTAGGTCAAAGGCCAAGCACTGGGACCTGAGAGGTCATACTTAGTTGCACTATGAATCAATTGTTAGGAGAGGGTGGAATGTAAGATGAAGAAAGAGAATATGAAAGGAGGTACAGTAAAAGGAATGAAAGTGGTTGCAGCTAGGGGCCGAAGGCATGCTACAAAGAACCTTAAGTAATGCCTACAGTGCACCACATAAGGTCCACTGGTGGCGCTACCCCACTACAGGTTTTTTGGGATACAGTGCGTCCTCGACTTATGGCGCCACTGACTACAGGTGATGCTGCATCACAAGTTACAGCACTGTAAGCGCTGCTGAGCATCAAGCTAACGGCGCTGTAACTTGATGCAGCATCAAGTTATGGCGCCATAACTCGAGGTATGGTACTGTGCGCACTGTTAAAGCTAAGTTAATGGCTAAAAACTGACTTACGCCAGAAATCAACTTAAAGAGCGGTGCTGGAATGGATCCCCTGTGGTAAGCCTAGGGCGCAATGTACCATGAATATGCACTTAATCCACTGACAAATCTACAATTTATAAACATTTCATACCTTTCTGCCACAGCCACCCCCCCCAAAAAAAAAAAAAAAAAAAAATAGGCACAGGATATTGGTACGACAGCCGTATCCCGATCACGGTAGATATTGGCACGGTAGTGAATTGCGCATGCGTCAATTTCAGACATCCTGCCGTACAAATAACATAGTTTGGTGGGGGTACGGCAGATTCTGTCAGTGGTGCCCTATTGCGCTCTTGATTTGCTGTAGGTACAGCAGTTAGCTGTATCCGTTTACCAATTTGCTAATCCTACTGTATTATGTGCAGGGCCCGTGAGAGGGGGGTGAAGCTGGTTTCTTTACACCAGGGCCACGTCTCAAAGGGGCCCGGCCCTCAAAGGGTGCCCGCCTCAAGGGGGCCCGGCTCAAAGGGGCCGTCCACCCGACCTAGGAGGGAAAAAAATGGGAGAGCAAATGGAGAGAGAGAGAGAGAGAGATAGAGAGAATACTAATATGCAAAACACACCATAAAACATATGTAGAATATATAATAGAAGTTTCTACAGTTTTCAGTAAATAATAGTTGTTGAAAAACTTTTTCTAAATAATCTTAAGCCTGGAGGACACCACGTAATTACGTAAATGAATGCAGCTCAGCTTGTGTTTTGGAATATAAGCGAGTCACTCTCCGTCTCGCTCAGTCACCATCATTCTGATTGCCTGGTAGGATGTACATCGTCTTTCGCATTCCTTGCAAATATTTCAGTAAGTTACAGAACTTACAGCAGTGGATCCCAACCTGGGGAAATGGATAGGACCGTATAGTGTTATGTGCATTGTTTATTTACACCAGTTTGTTTATGATAGTTTATCCTATTTTTCCTTTAAAATATATGCAGACAGTCACACCTGGCTGTTTTTCATAATTTTCTTGGGGGAGGCTTACATCGCATGGTTCTTACCCTTTAGCTGGATAATGCCTAAATAGGCGGTTATACCTACAGGTCTATAGCTTATAGGCTTGCCGCTTGCTTTGCTCACCAAATAGGCTGCTTCAAAGAAAAAATTCCAAAGTCGATTTTGAGTCCGAGTCCATCCCTGTTAAATTAAATGAAATTGTTCAATAAAACAACAGTACATTTTTTAAACAAATTGACCAAAAACTGTTGAGTATGTACCATGTAATGGTGTAAGTGTCATAATGTCATTATCACCATTGTGCTTTAGCCTTTAGGGTAAAGTTTTTTTTTTTTCCTCTTCTTTCAGACTGCATAATGTTTTCTCACAAATCAGGTGCACAGAAGCGGAAAGAAAAACAGGCTAGGGAAGAGGCTGTTTCAAAGTGTGCAAGAACATTATTTGTGGAAGTGGGTGTTAAGAAAATAGACACAATAGACACTAATGTAGAAGAACAGAATATCTTGCCCTCATCCTCAGAGTCAGACCCCTCAACTTCACAGTCATTAGTCCAGGATGCCCAACAGGAAGCCGAATCCGATGTAATAAATGCAGAACCCAAAGACACTGAACAACAAAGAGATATAGGTTTGATCCCTGATAGGCCATCTCGAGTGCAGATTGAAGATTTTGTTAGACAGGGCCCTCAGTCACCAAATAACCGAAGTCAAATTGCATTTCAGATGATAAGGGTAACAGTTTGCCCTTATACAGTTTTGAAAGTTCAGAGACCAAATGGTGAAACTGGAAAACGAGATTGGCTTAGTGTATAGTCAGCGTAAAAGAGCACTTTTTTTGTTTTCCCTTGTCGACTGTTTTATTGCAGGATGTACACAACAGCCAAAAACACCTTCAAATTTGCTTCATGTGGCATTGGAAAACAATCGTCATGGAAAAAAAACTTTATAACCGCATTCCAGAACATGAGCACACAAACTACCACAAACAATGTTATCTAGATGCGTCAGTTAGAAGACGTTTTGAAGAGGAATCTGGAATTGATGATCAGTTACAGAGATCAATTCAGTCTGAGAAAAGTAAATGGAAGCTAATTCTAAAACGAATCTTGGATGTTGTACTGACTTTAGGAGAGCGAGGCCTTTCATTTCAAGGAGAGTCTAGCATGATAGGTGATCAAATAATGGAAATTTTCTTGGTATATTGAGCTGCTTTCTCGTTATGATCCCATTCTTCAAGATCATGTATCTAAAGTGAGAGAAGCTCAGAAGGAGGGGAAGCGTCTTCAGGCTCATTATCTTTCCTATTCGTCACAAAATGAATTCATTCAATTATGTCCGAAAAGGTTAAAGACTGTATTCTCAATGAGCGTGATCAGGCCAAATATTATTCAATAATGGTTGATGCTACCCCGGATATCACATACTGAACAAAGTACATTCATCCTGAGATACCTAACTGTGATGATGTGGTAAATACTGATACAAGAGAGATTTCTTTCATTTATTGATGGCAGTAAAGAAGACAGGGGCAGACATTTCAGAGATGATATTAAAATTTCTTAGTGATTCTCATATTCCTTTTGAAGATTGCAGAGGTCATGGATACGACAATGTAGTAATATGTCAAGTGAGTACAATGGAGTCCAGAGCCATCTTAAAAGGAAAATGCCTCTCTGCTTGTTCTCACCTTGTGGCTGTCATTCCTTAAACTTGTGTGGTTCTGATGCTGCTGCTTGTTGCAAAGAGGTAGTAACATTTTTTGGGATGGTACAGACAGTATATAATATTTGCCCGAGCAGTCCCAAACGCTGGGAGATACTTGAGAGTCACATTGCGGCATCTCTTCACGGTTTATCTGGAACTCGGTGGACAGATAGAGTGCTAGTGTCAGGCCCTTTGCACACCATTTACCTGGTATTCTCGCTTCACTTAAAGAAATATCCCAACTGAAGAGTTTAACAGCTAAAACTAAAGTAGATGTGGCAGCCGCTATTAAGTATGTGTCCTTCTTTTGAATGTATTTTTGATGGCTGCTTTTTGGTTCAAGTTATTGAATTCAATAGATCAGAGAAATCAGGTGATTCAAGCTCAGTCTTTCTACTGTAGATATTGAAGTAAAAAACATAGAGGACTTGGAAACTGAATTGCAGTCTCTCAAAACAAGTGGCATTTAATTTATGATGAAGCCATGTTGTTGCAGTTGCCATGAAACATTGACCCAGTATTTCGAGTCACTCGGAAGGAAAAAGAAAATCCTTTTTTGATGACTCCGACTCTGATGATGATAAGGTATCAGGTGAAGATTCACTTATACAGACAGACGAACATAGGTTTAAGAAAGAAGTGTTTTTTAAGGTTATTGACACAGTATGGGAGAGACTAAACAAGCGTTACCACGCCATCTTCCAGATTAACAAACTATTTGGGTTTCTGTGGTCATATCTTGATATGACTGATGAAGTGATAGTATGATTCTAAAAACTTTAGCACTGAGTATAGCAAAGACATCTCTAGTGACAAGCTAACTGAGGAAATTCTGTACCTTAAGAATATACATAAAGCCAATTTAGATGACAACTCTCTCTCTCCACTTCTGCTTCTTAATAAGATCACAAAATTAAAACTACAAGATTTGTTTCCAAATATATGCATAGCCTTGAGAATTTTCTTGACGTTGCCAGTCACAGTTGCCTCTGCAGGAAGATCCTTTAGCAAATTAAAGTTGATTAAGAATCACTTAAGAAGCACAATGGGACAAGAGAGATTATCATCACTAAGTCTTTTAAGCATTGAAAGTGATTTGGCACGAAAGATTGATTTTGATGATTTAATTGAGTGTTTTGCTGCTAGAAAAGCAAGGAAAGGAGTATTTCTTAATAATTATACATGTTAACTTGTATGAAACAGTCACATTTATGATTTATTTATATAGGGAAATTTGTTTAATTTCAATTCATCAAAACTTTATTATGCATGATAATTATACACAACATGCAACAGGCCACAGTGACTTACTGCACAATGCCACTTTAATGAGTTTCATGGGTAAGTTTTGTTTTATCTCAAATTATACGTAATGTAATAACAAAATAAGTTGTTAACTGCAAGTCATAAATAAAGCTCCAATACGGCAAGATGAACAGAATTTACATCCTACCAGTGAACATTTATGGCTTTAAATTGGCTCTTAAAATTGGTCAAATTCTAAAATCCTGATCCCCCCAGCTGGATGGGCTCACTTCGCTCGCCAAATGGTAGGGGCCCAATGACACTCACAGTACCAGGGCCCAGTGATGGCTCTCCCTGGCCCTGATTATGTGACCAGAGTTCGGCTTTTAGGCGGGACAGTCCCAGTTTTAATGGAATAGTGCTGAAATTTTGTTTAATTTTGCCATTTCACTAGCTGGTAAATTCCATCGTCTTCTCCGCCAGCTGCAATACCCAATGAAGTGAATTAAAAGAATATTGTAGTGTATAAAGGGGGCCCTTTGCAACTGCCTTTGTCGGGCAGAATAAAGGGCCGAGAAAGTCACCAAAGGTACGATGGCAGTGTATATATTTATATAATGCTCTTTGAATCTCCTCTTCGGAGTTCTTTTCAGGGCCGATTCGATCGTTCGTGACCTACGTATATACAATTTTTGAAAGTTTGAGTCTTCATAGTTGTCTATGGCTTTTTTCAGCTCGTTAAAGCCTGACAACATCTGTTTTTCGGCGAAAACTAATGTATTATTCCGCCAATTTTCTTGCTGTTACTGATATGCCTGCAGCGTGCAGCCTGAGGCGGTAATCAAAGGTTCGCGCATGCGCAATTCACTGCCGTACCAATAACTACCGCGATCGGCTGCCGTACCAATATCCAGTTCGTAAAAAAAATAATACTACTAGGCCTACCCACTAGGGCCATCCAAGTCAGCATGTAAGGGTTTAGTCTATTACGACACTTATATTCGCCTAACCTTGCTGCTACACAGTTTAGGGGATTTTCTCATATTCTATGCACATAAAAAGCTTCGATACAGCCCAATTCGATGAATTACAATAAGCTTTAAAAGCAACATACGAAGACTTCTCTACAGTAGGCCTATGCTGTTTGTTCACCCCTGTATAGGGCTCGCTGCCTTAGTCATACCTATATTGACCTATCTGACTAGAGCTTACTTATAAAAACATGATTGCCAGACTTTCAAGAGTGAAATGTCAATGAACAATCATAAAACAACATATTAATGGCCATAATAATGACAGGTTTAAAGGCGAGTCGAAACTACGGTACCATAAATGACTGTGATCGATTGTGAAAAAGGCTATAGGTATAGGCCTATTAACCTGTTTGGAAGGTGCCAAATATACATTTATTTAAGTTATTTATCGTGAATATATTTTTCGTGGGCCATAACAGGCAATATTATTATAACAAATAATACTCTACGGTAATGGATACGATAAACTCAAGCTGGTTATATAGTGATTCATTAAATGTACAGATAGTCCTAATTCCAGTTTGTCATGCATTAATCTCGCCATAAAAACAAAATAATGTAAGCACACGAATCCTGACACTCAATACAACATATACGTATTACTCACTCAAAACACAAAAATATACGCATTAATCACTCAAAAACTAAACTAGAATAACTGGACCGCAGACGCAGTCATGGAATACTCGCCGCCAAAATGAGGAGTAGGTAGGTAGTTACATCTTTAAAAAGAATAATTAAAGAAAAATTTATTTCTGATACATTTTAGTGAATAAAGAACTATTATCAATATATAATATATTATTTTCTAGTATTTTATATAATTTATTCTGTATTACCCTTAACGAACGGCATTAACTTCGTGTAAATCGATATAAAATGTTTTGAATAATGTACCACCTTTTGTGTCTGGATCGGCCACGGCGAAACCATCCTTCAGTCCAACATCCAGGTTGTGTCATTATCTCCAATAACTCTCAAAAAGTGATTGTAATTAGTGCGTTTTTTCACGGTGTGCATAAATAGCAGAGTCTCGTAAGGCAGAATAGTCTGTGTGTTATATAATTGTGCTGCGTACATGTTTTACAGAATTGTTTTGGACAGAACATAGAGTTCCCGCCCCTCCGATGGCGAACTGGTAAGTGGTGAATAGGCCTAAGGATGGCTATTGCATTATACCAATTATATACCATGTTGATGTTCATAATGCGTTTTTTGTTTATATAAAAGGCACAAATATATTTTTCGAATGCAAGTAAGTCGAAGTTGGTGCCGTAGGTTAGTGATAATCTTGCACGTTGATCTATACGCATTTCATTTTATTAATTACGAGTCACTGTGCTTTTTCACTGCAGTGATTTATCACCTGAAATTTGACTGATTTTTTGTTATGTAACTTTTTTTTTTCCCAGCGTGATGGTCATATTTTGCTGTCATAATCTTATGTGTGTGTGTGTGTGTGTATTTTCCGTATCCTGGGCTACTTTTTTTCAGCCTTTGCCTGTTTGTAAATTGTACGTTGTATAGCTAGTACTAGCTTTTCACAAATTGCCATGTTTCGTCCAGTACTGTAGCTCTCCTTGGAGGGACAGCTTTATTCGACAACTAGAATGTTTTGTTTTTCTTTAGTTTTAATTAAATTTTTCTTTTAATTACTTTGTTTCCTCCTATCCGTAAATCAGATTCGCCTAATGCATCCAGTTTCATACAGTAGTTGGTACATTTTTTTTTAATTTGCCCTTTTTTTATGTACTACGTATCTTAAAAATGTATCAGTTTTGATGTATCATACTAATCGCTGCTGTAGGATTTTTATTTTCCAGTAAAACCCACATTGGACATATCGCAGTCCTTACAGGATATCTTGAACACTTCCATTTTTACCGTAAAACTTGAACACTTCCATATTACCGTAAGCATAAGTGATGGAGAGCCTATACCGCATTAGGTATTGTATCAGAAAACAAAAAGGATTTTTCCTTTCCAAAGTTCCGCAAATCTCGTTAATGTTATCCATTATGAAATTTTTATTGTACTAGGTATATTGTTGTGCGTTCATTTTAGCCTCTCGTTAAGAAAACGAAGGGAATTTTGATTCCTTTTCCAGTGACGTGGTCGTGGTTCTCAAGAGAAGATAGTTGCTCACGAATCATTGTAAGTTCTGATCATTATATTCAAGGGGGGTCAGATCCTTAGGGCACCTGAAGATGAATCGCTTGCCATTGCAACAACCTTTGCTGAATGGGAGATATCGAGAAAGGTTGGTTTTCTGTAAAGTGAAATCGTAGTTTGTGATGTCCGCATCCAGGTACAGAAAAAAGTCGCAGGAAAAAAGTATAATTAATCTTCCCCAGAAAGTGAACACCAAGGGTTAAATTTGAACCCGGTATGTATCCATGTATCCACCTTTGCTGCGTGTTTAGTACTAGGCCATTGTGGATTTTTTTGAACTCCGTATGTATCCAATGTGAACTTTTCCTTGTGACATTATTACCGTCTACCATAAATTAATGTGACTTTTTTTTTTTTTTTCCCTAGTCAAAGTTCTTTCGCTCTCTCTCTCTCTCTCTCTCTCTCTCTCTCTCTCTCTCTCTCTCTCTCTCTCTCTCTCTCTCATCTGTGACTTATTACTTTATTTCCGACCACCGTGATGTCCATAACTAAATTACATCCAGGAAAGGGTAGTACCCTATTCCCAGTCTACTTTAAATTCACTGTATATTTCAATACCATAAACATTCTCCTGTCCTTGGTATCACCAAAACCGTTATTATTCGTAAATAAACTGGGTGAAGATCATACCAGAAATATAACGTTCTACTGTTATTCCTTTTGTTTTTATATAGTATTATGATTCAAACCCACCTCTGTCGCTGAGGAGGGCTCGATTCAGCCAGTGGCGAGATGGAAGACTCCGTTGTAATGGTTCCACGAATGACCCCTTAGCTAGATCTAGGCCTACGTCCATTAGTTACGTAAACTACCTACCACATAGATGTCGGTCAATGGCTCTTTTCTTGGGTTTAGTCCCCACTTTATTACATTTCATTTTCCGCATATCTTTATATAGTTGTATTTGGGACTGAAATAGGTAATAACAGTCATTAACTTTGAAAACTCATGTTAGTATCATTGGATACCTTAGACGCCTTAAGTTGAAGTTTCATGGTTATCTATGGTGCATCATGTTTTCAATGGTTTATTTTCATATTATTCGTAGGTTATTGTTTTAAGACTTTGTCACAAGTCTTGGTGTTATGTGACCGAAATGTTATTGCACATTCGAGGGCTTTAGCCTAAATCTGCTCTAATTGTTGCGAGTCATTTATTAGTAAAAATATTTGAGCTCTGGTTTTTACATGATATCAATATGGGAAAATATCGAAATGGTTGTTAATGCTTTATTTTTTGTATATGTTTTTAGTTTGCTCTGGGGCTTAAGTAATATGATAAACGTGGATGCAGTTAGGTTTTCTTTACTTATTCGCGTAGATGGTTTCCTTGTAGAGAAGCAAATATGTGTGCTTGTTTTATAAGAGATTTTCAGAATACCTTCCTTTTGTGGCAGTCTTGATCCAAATTCGCTTCAAGTGTAATTCGTCGTATAAACTTAAATTTCCTTCATCTCTCCCACCTCCCACACCCCCTTTTCCCCCACCCGCTTGCAAATCCGCCAGCAGTGGCCCGTTGCGCAGATGAGTTTTGTCGGGGGAAACAAAATCTTCTCTCAGAAAGACGGATGGTTTCAGATGAGATGATTCCGAGAGTTGAAAACCGACCATTTTGGGGGAAGCGTGATCCTTTGCTTACGCGCTGGTGCCAGAGGTTGGTTGGTGGTCTTTGTTGGAGTCGGGGATTATGACCGTGCAGCAAGTGAGTGCTTTCGTTTCTGCATGAACGAACTTCTTTTTGGAAAGGAAATTGTAATGCGTGCCGAATAGTATCGTTTGTTTCTCGCTGGTGGGGTTTCGCGACCACATTTTCACATGATCGCATTTCGCGGGTCAGGTGAATCTAGGCTTATTCCGTGAGGGTAGGCTGATATTTTCATTCATGCGTACGGTCGTACCCTTTTAGGACTCGGGATATCATGACGTATATCTTCCTTTGATGTAAGCACGATATTCTTTTATCAAATTTCCCTTATTTTTCCGACATTTTTAGGATAATGCAAATAGTACTTCTTAGTCAGCAGGTTCCACTTTCAGTAGTGGGGATTATTATGAAGGCTACTTATGCTCTGCAGAGTAGAAAAGCCTATTCGAAATACGTGTATATAGATATCTCAGAGTTTTGTATTTTGCATTATTATAAGATTACAATGAACTGCCTGTTATAAATTGCCAACTATGCATTTTTGCTTTTTTATATTTATAAAGTAATGTCTTCATATCCAACAATGCACTTTTTTTTTAGTTTAGTTTACGATGATTATGACTATCTCTAATACAGTTTCTTAATGCTGCCTGCTTGTATCTTGCGT
>NC_087212.1:3249376-3254376 GCF_015104395.2 Macrobrachium nipponense
ATATATATATATTTTTTTATATATATTTTCGGTTACATCAGTGTGAATGTTTTCACCATTCATAGCAGTAGTAGTAGTAGTAGTGGTGGTGGTAGTAGCAGCAGTAGCAGTAATAGTGATAGTAATAGCAAATAGTAATAGTAGTTGCATCTTTCATTATGACAGTCATATATACCTGCCTCCACCATCATCGTCGAATCTGCATATTAATCCACTTGAGCCTGTTGTTTTCTAGGTTATTATTCAGTTACGTGTGTGTGTGTGTGTTTTTTTGTTTTTTTTTCTCCCTTGCCCCTTTGATATTTCCCGAGCTGGGTCATCTCCAAAGCAGGCCGCCCATAAGAAATGCATTCACACCACTGGAACAGGTTTCCATAAATTCCACCTGGAATAGTTCATGGCCGCTGTCACTCCGAAACTTCCCCCACGTTCCCCCCCAAAATATCAATCGTCCTCCTTTGGAGGTTATCAATAGGCGCCCCCCGTTTTTTTCTTTGTAAGGTAACATTCCCCCCTTCCCCCCTCCCCCCTTCCCCCCCACCCCTGCAACTCCTGGTGGTTACTTTATGTGTCTAGAAAGACGAAGGCTTTTTCCTATAACCTGGTTTTAATTGTTATTAGAGCCATCAGGTGAGAGTTTCTCCCAGACATGAGATCAGCTTTGAATGGAAGACCTGTTCTTGTATATCTATCTATCTATCTATCTATCTATCTATCTATATGTATAAATATATATTATATGTGTGTATTTATGTATGTATATATACATGTATTTATTTATTTTATTTATTTATTTATTTATTTCTGATGGGGCTTAAACTTCCAAAACACTCGAAACGACTACCAATCCTTTTAGGGATTCGTATACCTTGAACGATGCCTTCAATAAATAACTATTCACTGTTTTTATAAATATTTTATACGACCTTGTCTTTGCCACCTTTCTCGGTCAGAATTTCGTTTTCTAAAGGTTTTCTTTTTTATTTTCTTCTTGGGTTTAGTTTTTCCTCTGGTGTACTGCCTTAAAATAGATTGGTTTTCTGCTCTCTCTCTCTCTCTCTCTCTCTCTCTCTCTCTCTCTCTCTCTCTCTCTCTCTGTACGACAAGATTATTCAATTATCACCACTTTTATGTTTGCAAGTTTTTTTTTTTTTTCACCCCAAGTTGAAAAAGTTAATGGCTCATATACAGGTAGTGTAGTGGGGTTAACAGAACCACTTAGCTGTTAATAGCTCTTAGTTGTTTTTCTCTATCTTTTTTTTTGAGAGGCGAAATAATGTATTATATAGTAATAAATGCAAGTTTATTGAAACTAATTTAGTGTAATAAATTGATATCACTACTGATGTGTTTATTGGCGCTGGAGGCCTTTTCTTGATTGACGAAGATTAAACCTTATTTGTAATTGATTCATAACCTGTTTGTTAATTTTAAAACCTATTTGTGAATTTTGAAACCTTTTCGTAATTGTTTTAGAACATATTTGTGATCATTTGTTGGTCCTAAAAGGCTATGAAATGCATCGTAATTATAGTTCAGTAATGTCTGTTGCGTTAGGTAAATGGTGTGTATGAAGGTAACCACTTGATTGTATAACATTTCTCGAAAACAATCCTTTTTGAATTTCATTCACTTTTCTACCTGTTTCGTTTATTACCGTCCATTCAGCTCCCTTCATAATTAGCAAACGCTGATCATGAAGTATTCATTCCACCCTGTTGCATATTCCCCACTCGCTAAATGACATCTGAAATGTGAAACTGGATGAAATTCCTTGTTTCACTTTCACTCTCTGGGAGCTTCATTCAGCCGTGTGTATAGGCGACGTGTTTGATACGGTAATTAGACCGTGAACTATTTCTCAGAGCTTGTCAACAAAAGGTCCCTTTGCATTCCTCCGTGGGCATTGTGGGTTGCCGTGACTCGAAATGAATGAGTTATTGTTCTCATCTAATTAAGGCGAGAGAGGAAGCAGTGCATTTGTACAGGTTCGTGGCAGCCTGAAATGTACGATGCAAAATTGTTTGATTTGCCGACTGAAATATTATTATTATTATTATTATTATTATTATTATTATTATTATTATTTGATTTTGATTTCCGACTGAAATATTATGATTATTTTTTTTATTTGCCGACGGGAATATTAATTATTATTATTATTATTATTATTATTATTATTATTATTATTATTATTATTATTATTATTATTATTCAGAAGATAAATCACTATTCATCAAGGAATAAACATACAGGGCTTGCTATTCATGCTTGCAAATGACTATTATTATTATTATTATTATTATTATTATTATTATTATTATTATTATTATTATTATTATTAAGATGAATGGTACTTTCGATTGATGAATAAATTACGGGCTAATCTGTATTTTTAGTAAATTCGGAAAAAAGGGGCAAGAAGAAAGTCTTACGGAATCCCCTTCTCTCTCTCAGCTGTGGAAGGGTTGCATTCGCGCGTGTAATGATATATATATATATATATATATATATATATATATATATATATATATATATATATATATATAAAATAATGAAACATATTAACGCTTTCTCGATAGGTGGGATCTCCCCAGTCAGAATCTGCACGAACTTTGAGGAACCCATCAATTATACTTTGCGTCTGGAGGTAGAGGAGGAGGAGGAGGAGGAGGAGGAGGAGGAGGAGGAGGAGGAGGAGAGGAGGGGGACTGGGACTGATACCCGTCTCTCGGTGTGACCCCTTTCGGATGTGACTGGAAGTGCTCTCTCTCTCTCTCTCTTCTCTCTCTCTCTCTCTCTCTCTCTCTCTCTCTCTCTCTCTAATAGTGGTAGAATTTGAATCTGAAATATTAATGAACATATATATAGACCCCCTAATACTAAAGAGTTTGACACAATAATAGAAAAATTGGATGATATCTGTAGAATCACAAGGACTGGACTATTCTCCTATCCAGGACTTCAACTTTCCTTTCGTAGACTGGAAAAGGAAACGAATAGGAGTTATTGTGGTTGAGTTTTATACATATAAAAAAAGAGAAGTAAATAATAGCAGTGCAGAAAATAAAGCAATTCGAAAGCTATTAGATTATGCTACTAGAATACAACATTCAACAAATAAATCAACCTGCCAAACAAGAAAGGAAAACACTTTAGACCTAGTATTTGTGAACGAGGTGAATTATGTTAAAGAAATAATAGTTTATAATGTATTTCAGACCATAATGTCATAGAATTAACAGTCTCCATTTCCAAAGCAAGTGAAAACAGAGATAAGCAAGAAATGAAAAAAGTGGGAGGGATATGGAAAATACACTTCTACAGTAAACATATAACATGGTCAGAAATAAATGAAGAATTAAACAAAGATTGGGTTGGGATAAATTTTCGTTAGTGATGGTATAAACGGTAAATACGGAGATTTTATATAAAATATTAGAGAAAATAGTGGATAAATATATACCTAAGAAGAAAAGTAAACATCAGTCATGCATACCAAGAGACAGAAGGATCTTGTTCCAGAAAATCAGAAAGTGGAAAAAAGGTTTTGCAAAAGAAAAAAATGCATGGAAAGTGATGGAACTAAAAAGTAAGATAGAAAATGCAGAACAAAAGATTATACAATCAAAAGAAAATGAAAAACGGGACTTGATATTTACCCAAGTAAATATCAAGCAAAACACCCCAAACTATTGTACTCGTATGCGAAAAAGATGAATAAAAGAAGAATAGAAATAGGCCCTCTAAGAATTGAAGGGAGATTAACGAATGAAAAAAAGGAAATATGCAACATATTGGCAGAAAGATATAAGAGAGAATTCACCCCTAGAATTGATAATGAAGATAATGATACAGAAATAAGGGATGAAAATAGTGAATATTTACATACCAGACATAGATATTAATGAAGCCGATATTGTGCAGGCTATTTAATAAAATTAAAATGGAGCAGCAGCTGGGCCTGATGTGTCCCTGCTATTTTGTTAAAGAAAGTAGTTCACTCTATCGCAAAGCCCCCTGCAATTATTATTAAGGCAAAATGTTAGATACAAAGCAAGATTTATTGATGAGCACAAATTAGCATTTATATTACCCCTACTTTCAAAAGTGGATCAAGACTAGAGGCAAGTAATTATAGGCCTGTGAGTCTAACGTCACATATGAAAGTGTATGAAAGGGTAATGAAGAAAAATATTATGAAACATTTAATAAAAAATAATCTGTTTAATATAGGACAACATGGTTTTGCACCCGGAAAAAGTACACAAACCCAACTATTAGATCCACCGTAAGAACATATACAAAAATGATGAAAAACAAAGGAACAAGATGTGGTATATCTAGACTTTGCAAAAGCTTTTGACAAGGTAGATCATAATATATTAGCAAAGAAAATTAGAAAACATAATAGAGTGGACAAAGTAGGAAGATAGTTAAAAGAATTTTTACACAACAGAAAACAGATACATAGTTATTGCAAACGATGAGAAATCGGATGAAGCTAAGGTAATATCCGGTGTGCCACAAGGCACAGTGCTAGCTGCATTGCTATTTGTTATTATGATTGCAAGACATAGACAGTAAATGTTAAGGACTCAGTAGTGAGTAGTTTCGCCCGATGACACAAGAATAAGTAGAGAAATTACTTGTGATGAAAGATAGGAACGTGCTACAAAAGAGCCCTTAACAAAGTATATGAATGGCAGTGGTAATAGGATGTATTTAACTCTGATAAATTTGAATCAATAAATTATGGAGATAGGGAAGGAAAGTTATATGCATATAGGGGACCTAATAACGAGACAATCACAAATAAGGAAGCAGTTAAAGACCTTGGTGTGATGTTGAATAGGAACATGTTATGCAATGATCAAATAACCATTCTATTGGAAACAAAATGTTATAGAAAACATGGGAAAATGGGTTGTTACGCACTTCAAAACAAGAAAGCTGAAACACATGATTATGCTTTATAAAAACATATGTTCATAGTCCAC
>NC_087212.1:3259376-3319376 GCF_015104395.2 Macrobrachium nipponense
TTAATATTAGTTTTTATTTCTGTTCTAAATTATAAGTATCTTAAGAGATAGGGTCTGTTTTCAGAGATATTCGTGTGTTTATTTTACGTACTGAAATTTTCTGAATACACAAATTTGTATTTCTTTTTAAAGCTTATTAATACCCTATAAAGGGAGTCTGTTTTTTTTTCATGATATTAATGTATTTATTATTGTATATTTATTGGAATGTTCGTAGTTCACGAATTATGTAATAGGCATTCGTATATTCGCTAGTTTTTCTGGTCGTTACATTACCACGTCGTACACGAATTGCGTATTTAATAGCTCATATTCTGTGTTGCGAAGTTTATCACATCATAGATAGACAGATATACCGATACATAGATATATGATTTTGTTGATATCACCGACCTATTACAGTTATAATTGCATTAAGTATCATTTGGTCCAAAATACAGTAAGCAGGTTCAGACACTGAGAGATATACAACTCTTTAGTAATACCAATACAAGTAATTTACAAATTGACATCCGTGAACAAAACGTCTGTAAGGAAAAACCATAATCAGTTTTTCCCAACGTAGGCTTTACAGGGGTAATATTATATCTTCGTCCTATTTCTAACGAAATTGGACTCAACTGTCAGTTACATGAGATTCTGTCTGAATCTGACAGATGATTATGTTTGATAGTTTATCGCATCATTGTGTATAATCGGTAGTTAATACCATTTAGAAGGCTACCAGTCATTGATGAATATTGTACCTTCTCAGGTACCGTTGTACCATCTCATGCGGTGAACTGCTGTAGGCATTACTTAAGGGTCTTAGAAGCGTCCCTTAGGCCAGTATCTGCAACCCCTTTCATTTATTTTACTGGACCTCCTTTCATATTCTAGTCCATCTTACTTTCTACCCTGTCGTAACGATTGTTTCGTAGTGCAACTGTTAGACCTTCGAGGGCTTTTTAATTCCCCCTTTCAGCGCTGAATGACCTCATAGGTCCCAGCGCTTGGCCTTTGGCCTTTATTATATGTTCGATTCTGTTGTACTATTTGTAGCGTTTATTTTCATCCCGTTGGAATCTTGTAAAAGTCGTCGGAGAAGTCACTGCGACAACTGATGTCGCATCTTTAGCATCTGACGTCTGTCGTCATTCCACAGGGGGATTCCTAAGGGTGGTGTTGTGAATGCGGTTTCTGACCTACCCCTAGCCGCCCCCCCCCCCCCCCCACCCCCCCCCCCCCCACCCCGGAGACCCTTTTTATGTGTCCCGTCCCTTCTCAGCGAGCGGACATTATTTAGCTCCTGTTAGGAATACCAATCTGATGTTTATTGCGGTGGGATTGGAAACCTCAGAGATAAGATTGTTTGTACCGTGATTGCGTGTTTTGAGAGTGTTAGGGAATGCAGTGCAATGTGCTTGTATTTATATACCTTTTATACCTTGATATATGTATATTATATGTATGTATAACTGAATCACGAAAGTTTGGATCGTTACAATTGCATAAATAAAGGTATAAGCCACGAAGAAAGTGAAACACTGGAGTAGCTGCTACTTCAGTGTTTCACTTTCCTTCGTGGCTTATACCTTTATTTATATTATATGTATGTATATCATTATAGAATTAAGAGAGACAATTCGTAGGGTGATGTAGATGATCATCTGCTTGGAGCAGCGGCAAGACCTCCAATGTTGACGGTAAGGCATGTGTTACGATTTGTCGATGGGAGAGAGACTGGTTTGATGTAAAAGTGTTGTGTCCCCATGGTTGTTTTGTTTATAATTATTTATGGAATGATAAAAGAATCCATAGAAGGGTGATTAATATTATTATTATTATTATTATTATTGATGGGAGAGTGACTGGTTTGATATAAAAATGTTATGTCTCCATGGTTATTTTGTTTGTACTTATTTATGGAATGATGTAGGAATCCATAGGAAGGTCATTATTATTATTTTTTTTTTTTTTTTCCTATCACAGTCCTCCAATTCGACTGGGTGGTATTTATAGTGTGGGGTTCCGGGTTGCATCCTGCCTCCTTAGGAGTCCATCACTTTTCTTACTATGTGCGCCGTTTCTAGGATCACACTCTTCTGCATGAGTCCTGGAGCTACTTCAGCCTCTAGTTTTTCTAGATTCCTTTTCAGGGATCTTGGGATCGTGCCTAGTGCTCCTATGATTATGGGTACGATTTCCACTGGCATATCCCATATCCTGCTTATTTCTATTTTCAGATCTTGATACTTATCCATTTTTTCCCTCTCTTTCTCTTCAACTCTGGTGTCCCATGGCATTGCGACATCAATGAGTGATACTTTCTTCTTGACTTTGTCAATCAACGTCACGTCTGGTCTGTTTGCACGTATCACCCTATCCGTTCTGCACTATAGTCCCAGAGGATCTTTGCCTGATCGTTTTCTATCACTCCCTCAAGTTGGTGCTCGTACCACTTATTACTGCAAGGTAGCTGATGTTTCTTGCACAGGCTCCAGTGGAGGGCTTTTGCCACTGAATCATGCCTCTTTTTGTACTGGTTCTGTGCAAGTGCCGGGCATTCGCTTGCTATGTGGTTTATGGTTTCATTTTTCGTATTGCACTTCCACATATGGGAGAGATGTTATTTCCGTCTATCGTTCTTTGAACATATCTGGTTCTTAGGGCCTGATCTTGTGCCGCTGTTATCATTCCTTCAGTTTCCTTCTTTAGCTCTCCCCTCTGTAGCCATTGCCATGTGTCATCGCTGGCTAGTTCTTTAGTCTGTCTCATGTATTGTCCGTGCATTGGTATGTTGTGCCAGTCCTCTGTTCTGTCTGTCATTCTCCTGTCTCTGTATATTTCTGAGTCTTCGTCTACTTTTATTAGTCCTTCTTCCCATGCACTCTTTAGCCACTCGTCTTCACTGGTTTTCAGATATTGCCCCAGTGCTCTGTTTTCGATGTTGACGTAGTCCTCTATACTTAGTAGTCCTCTCCCTCCTTCCTTTCGTGTTATGTATAGTCTGTCCGTATTTGCTCTTGGGTGTAATGCTTTGTGTATTGTCATATGTTTCCTGGTTTTCTGATCTATGCTGCGGAGTTCTGCCTTCGTCCATTCGACTATTCCTGCGCTGTATCTGATTACTGGCACTCCCCATGTGTTTATGGCTTTTATCATATTTCCGGCGTTGAGTTTTGACTTGAGTATCGCCTTGAGTCTCTGCATATATTCTTTCCTGATCGTGTCCTTCATCTCTTGGTGTTTTATATCCCCTCCTTCCATTATTCCCAGGTATTTGTATCCTGTCTCATCTATGTGTCTGATGTTGCTCCCATCTGGTAGCTTTATCCCTTCAGTTCTCGTTACTTTGCCTTTTTGTATGTTGACTAAGGCGCATTTTTCTATTCCAAACTCCATCCTGATGTCTCCAGATACAATCCTTACAGTCTGAATTAGGGTATCTATTTCCTTGATGCTCTTACCATACAGCTTGATGTCGTCCATGAACATCAGATGGTTGATTCTGTTGCCTCTTTTCTTGAGTTGGTGCCCGGCATCCATCTTCTGTAGTACTTTTGTCATGGGAATCATGGCTACTACGAAGAGTAGTGGGGACAGTGAGTCGCCCTGGAAGATCCCTCTCGTGATATTAACCTCTGCTAGTCTTATTCCAGAGCTTGTAAGTATTGTATTCCAGTTGCGCATTGTATTTTTGAGGAAGCTGATGGTGTTTTCCTCTGCCCCATATATTTTCAGGCATTCTATTAGCCCTGTGTGTGGTATCTTATTATTATTATTATTATTATTATTATTATTATTATTATTATTATTATTATTATTATTATTATTATTATTATTATTATACTGAGGCTTCATAGTCGTATTATTCCCCATTATCATAGTCTGTTTCAAACTCATCTGTCAATATACATATATACGTATATGCAAGGAAAAAGCGATCTTGGAATCAGGCTAAGTCCTCTTCTCCAATTGCTTAGTACACTGAGTATTGGACAACTGCCATTAAGTCGAGAATCATTCGCGTCAGTGTGTTACCTCTCGTTAATTTAGCTATAAAAATGTACTTTCTCATAGAGTTATCTTTCGTTATCTTTTGGCAGTTATAAGAACATATATAAATGTGAGATTCATCGTAAGAGATCTCTCCATTGTAGCCCAATAACCTTATTTGTATGTACATGCAATATGCATAAGATTCCTCTCGCTTCATTATACAGGAGTCGACATTCCCTCCACTCCTCATTTATGTCCTATTGTTGTTTTTGTTGTTGTACCTGTTGCATTATCATGCTGTACTCCTATTCATTTATTCGACTTCGCTGTACGATCACCATCACTCACTCTTTCCTTTCGATGTGCCACCGATAACGAACTATATCTTTGCCTGGACGCTGGGGAGAGAGAGAGAGAGAGAGACCTACCTTTTCTTATCTCTGCTTGTATCGCTCGTACGAACGCTTTTGCAAGCGGGCTGCTTGCAAATATTAATCGACATCCTTGGCAGGACCCAAGAAGTCGTTCCCATCCCTGGGACGCGAGCTATATTATCTCGTAAGCGCGTGGGAAAGGTATTTACGACCGGTAATTCGATCTTCCGATTATCTGGAGGCGTTCTTCGCCTAGTAATGAGATGGGTAGCAGCAGGAAGGGCAGATGGAATATTCGTTCTGATTTAGAAAGTTTTAATTGCCTTGTAGATGCTGATGTTGCGGCAGCTTGAAGTGATGCAATGAAGAGACTCCTTTGTCAACATTTGCTTTATTTATACTTTCCTCACCATCCCCCTTAGGGGCTAGTGTCTTCAGTGCACCTCACGTAGTGCGCTGTAGGTATTACTTGAGGTACTTTGCAGTGCCCTTATGCTATTTTATACTTCTTTACCTTCCGTTTTTTCCATAAATAGCCTTCATTCAGTTGCATTTCCATTGGGTTTGCCATAAGACCGTCTGCGCAGTGATAACCGTACCAAGAAATCCCCAGTAACTGATTCTTAATGACCTTAAAAAATAGACACGATTATAGTTAAATTTGCAGAATGCTGGACTTGACGATGACGTAAATACCACCGAAGTATTATGAACATTCCTCGTGACATAAAGAGCGCCTTTATAGGATTATTTTATCCCGTTCCTAGACCAGACACAGGCCATTAACCTATGGGTATGTTATGGCTAATGGACAGGTTCCAATCTTTGCGATGAATGTAGAATATCGACTGTGATGCATTTTATGTATCCGTGTAATTTAAAGTAGCGGCATAGTAAGATAGTTAGACGCTTGTGTTAAATATTTTAGAAATCACATTTTGGGAAGCACGGATATCATTTTTCACGACTGACTGCCTGACTGACTTAATTTACTTGGCACAAACCGAGACTCCTAACTTTCCATCTGCAGTCGCTCGAGCCCCTCTGACCTTTTGACATAAAACAGCTGTTTTCGCATTCCAGACCTCCAGGGTTTTTGCTTTGCTAAGTGGCATCATACGTAGTAGATCTATCAGGATTTCGTGCAGTGGTATCTCTCTCTCTCTCTCTCTCTCTCTCTCTCTCTCTCTCTCTCTCTCTTAATTACGTATATTTATTCATGTATTTTATTTATTTTTCTTTTATTTGCGTATTTTATTTTTTAATTTATTTAGCTATGGATTTATTTTATTTATTTTGATTATTTATTTATTTATCGGTTCGTCCTTCTTTCCTTGCTATAGATTTCTTTCATTCTGAAATTCCATTCATTTCCTTCAGACCTTGTAGACGTATCTCTCTCTCTCTCTCTCTCTCTCTCTCTCTCTCTCTCTCTCTCTCTCTCTCTCTCTCTCTCTTTTCATTTCAGTCATTAAGTCCGTCTTAAAATAATAAATGTGAAAAAAAAGAACGAATTTAATTCTTAATTTACACTCATCTTCTCAGAGTCACCTAACAACCCCCTGGTAAACACCGAAGATTGATTTCAGCATAATGATAAAATCAATTCCCCAGAATTTGAGAGAATTAGGCTCAATTATTTCACCCTCACCACAAGAGTGAATAATGGAGGACGTATTTATTTTCCTCCGTGCCTTGATTGTTAGTTGGTGTGCCTTAAACACCAGTTTGGGATATTATTGAATAATCGCTGTATTTATTTATTCGGTGAAATGCTTCATTGTTTAGGAAAATAATTACGTGTAATTTTGGAAATTGCTTGCAGAGTTTGGCTTTTGCTTGAGAATATTTTAAGGACGCCGCAAATTATCTAAACAGAATTGCAGCTCAGTGTGAACTATTGTTTGATAAATCGCATTGGTATTCATTTTAGGGAATAAAAGCATTGTACAATGTTAATAATGGTAAATGCTTGCGGATGATTTAAAGAACCGGTAAATTATTTACAGGAGATTGTGGATCTTCGATTTGTATTAATTTTAGGGAATAAAAACATTGCACAATATTGATAATAGTCTTTGTATTAATTTTGAATTCGGATCCCACAATAAGCTGTAGCTCCCGTTGCTAGGTAACCAATTGGTTCCTAGCCACGTAAAAATACCTAATCCTTCGGGCCAGCCCTAGGAAAGCTGTTCATCAGCTCAGTGGTCTGGTAAAACTAAGATATACTTAACTTAGACCTTTGAAGAAAAAGCAATAATTAAAATACCTAGTTTGACTTTAAAAAGAATACTTTGCCAAAACAATGCGTAATATTAATGGTGGTAAAACAGCTGGTAATATTTCCTTTGTACCCTCGAAGAACAGGCAATAATTAGTGCACTTGGTTTGAGTTTGTCAAAAAATTCCTGTATCTCTGACCTTTTTAGGCTCTTCCTCAGATTCCCCCCCCCCCCTCCCCCCCCCCCCCCCCCCGCCCCACCCTCCCCACAACAACAACAAAGTATTCTGTTTATTTCATTGCAGCTAACAAGCCATGAAGAAACATGATGAATGTCAGACAGCCATCCATTGCAAGGTTTTTTAAAGCTTCATGACGTCATGCATATTACATGTAGAATGTAAGCGAAGTCAAATCAATATTAATAATGAAGAGTTCACCGATTAGCATTGTGGGTCACGCTTCTTGTACCATGAGGCTGTCATTGAAGCTGGGCATTATTCAACCGCTTGAAAACATCTGTGGTCTCGTGACCTTTATGATGGTCACTGTAGGAATTTAAAATACGTTATAACGATTCAATGTTAGGAAATGAGGTCTAGTATGAAATAATTAGATGGCTTGGTAGACTTTGAAAGTAGTAAACAAGAATATTAACTAAGTCTCAAGGAATGAGGTCAAGGGGGTATTTAGATAAAATGGATAGATTAGATAGACTTTCAAAGAAGTTAGTATGGATATTAAGTTAGCCACAGTGAATGAGGCTAAGGGGAGTATTTACATAGATATAGATAGACTTTGAAAGAAGTAAATTCAATATTAAATAAATCTAGATAAAAAAGATAGTTCTATGGACATTCAAAGAAGTAGAATAGATATTAAATTAGTCTTTGTTAATATGCCAAGGGAGAATTTAGATAGATAGGTTGACAGGGAGATAGACAGACCTTTCAGGGAATTATTAACCGAATGAAATAACTGTTAGGAATAAAGATATATTTTTATTTTTTTAAGAAGGCTAATTTTCACGGCTCATGCATAGATGATTAATGTAACAGCACATTTATAGTATTAGATAACTTTCCTTTTTTTACTATTATTAAATTTTAGAAGACGAATTATAATATCGATTCATTGCCATGGAAACCATCTCTTTACTCTGTAACCACGAATGTATCTGACAAGCATCGTGAAATTCAGTTCGCCCGTTCTTAAGCTTCTTACAGGCTATATTTTGAGGCACCTAGGCAGACGTTTAGCGTTTTTAAATACCATATATATATATATATATATATATATATATATATATATATATATATATATATATAATTTGCTACGTTTTAAGTCCCAATTCCTACAATGGGACATGCATTCTTTTATGCCAAATGACTCGGTTTCAATTATAAATATAAAGAGACATGTTAGAAGCAGCCAAATTCTAATAATGCATTTACTTTTATGAAAAAAACAATTGGTATGTAATTGTCATAATTCTGGCAACGAAACAATGTATTCGCAAATGACTCAATTTCAATTATAAATATAAGGCGGCCATGAATACTCATAATGGCCATAACATAAACCTTTACGACATGGCTGCTTTCAGCTTGTGAATGTTGTTAAAGGGATATTGTGTATTAACAATAGCTCTGTACAGAACACCCGCCCCCTCCGCTCCCCTATTGTTAAACCTCTCTCGACCTGCTGCTGCAGGACCAGCCTGCTCGTTTGAGGTTGGTTTTACAAGAGGTTTGTAGTTTTTATTGACTAATCTCGGCTTAGAGTTGCATTGTCTTTCGATTCCCTTGTTTGTAGTCTGTTTTCGGTGTTAATTTGTTATTTTATTTTTTATTTATTTATTTATTAATAAATTTTTATTTTTGTATTTTGCGTCTTCCGATTTAGCTGTATGTGGTCTTCATATGTTGTATTTTGTTATATATATATATAATATATATATATTTTTTCCTTTTTTTTTGCATAAGGATTTTATATTTTCTGTAACCTTCCATTACTAGTTAATGTTTCCGTATTTATTATTGTATTCCGTATACAATAATAATAACAGTAATAGTAATGATAATAATAATGATAATTATCATTATTATTATCATTACTATTACTGTTATTATTATTGTATGCTGTTATTATTATTGTATTCCGTATACAATAATAATAACAGTAATAGTAATGATAATAATAATGATAATGATAATTATAATAATAATTATAATAATACAGATATCTCTCCTTTTTCAAGAGTATTCTTCACGTTAGTTCTTCATTAAAGTCGTACACTTCTTTCCTTAATGAAACGTTCTTGTTTCCTTCTGTTTTTTTTATTTGTTGATTCGGATATTTTTTACTTTGTGTATATTAATCTTTCATCTAATTATTTCATGACATCTTCTACCCGCCTGGTTTCCTTCCAGTATTCAGTTATTTCCAGTCATTTTCTCTCGTTTCCTCCCTGTATTTCTCCCTCGGTTATTTCCAGCAATTTTCTTTCATTTCCACCCTTTGTTTCTCCATCTCCCTTCCCTGTCATTAGCGTTCTCGTGCCGATATTTATCCCTGTCTCTCTCTCTCTCTCTCTCCTCAGTATTTATTTTTTTTAACTAAATTTTTTTCTCCGGACATTTCTCTCTCTTGCCATATATACCCAGTTCGTTCTCATCTGACCTCTCTTCGTTTTCGAAGTTATTTTTTTTTTCTTACTTCCGAAGGTTTATTTATTTGTTATTTTCGAATTTTCCTCTTTCAACGCTGATCGATTCCCACCCCCCCCCTATTTTTATTCTGCAATTGCCTCAAGACATTTTTTCATAGATATTTTCTCGTTTTATTGTTTTTATTGAGCACATTTTTCTGGTTTTACTCTTATGTATGGCTGTATTTATGTATGTATGTATGTGTAGGTCTATGTATATGTATACGTATGTATATATACTGTATATGTATATATATACACACAATATATACATACTAGGAAATACTCCATCTCCCTTCCTTCCTGTTATGCTTTGCTCAATTAATCGTGCCGTATGAGCTGCTATCAAGAGCTCTATATATATATATATATATATATATATATATATATATATATATATATATATATATATATATATATATATATATATATCAGGGCCTTCCATGGTATTGGGGTTTTAAGTCCCTTTCTTCCAGGGGGGGGGGGGGAGGATTGACACCCATATAACCAGTTGTTACTTTTTCGTATTTAAAGTTTTTCAAGGGTTATTTTATTTTAATTCTATGTTCCATCTCTCTCTCTCTCTCTCTCTCTCTCTCTCTCTCTCTCTCTCTCTCTCTCTCTCTCAATATGTATATATAATCCATTTTTCCTTGACATATTTGAAATAAATGGATACTTCAACGTAAAATTGGTTTTTTTTTTATCTTAACGAAATGATACTTTGTAAGATTTATTTATTATTTTAAACAAACGGGTTTATTTTTCCCCGCAATAAATCCATAATCTGGTATATTCTCCCATTTTCATTTCATATTACTCTCAGCGTGAGCCTTCCTGTGGATCTTATTATTAAAAACTTTTTCTCGTATCATCTTCTTCGTCAGATTTATTTTCGTTGTAAAATCTTACAGTCGTCCTTCCATTTTCTATAAAAAAAAATCAAAAGTTTTTCCTTTTTTTTTTTAAATCAAGTTTTGTGTAGATATCTTGGGTGTGTTCAGCTGTCACGGATATGCCTCTTGTTTATGGAAACGCCCCCCTCCGTGCCTTCGTTGTCTGTGATTAACTGAACGCACCCTTGCTTGCCTTTCAAAACAACTCTTTCAGAACGTCAGTCAACTTTGTGAGCGTTTCATTGAGTGTTGATTAGTGTTTTTGTTTTTCCTCTCTCTCTCTCTCTCTCTCTCTAAGGCTTCATTATGATTACAGGATGGAGGTAATTCAGGAAAAAAAAATATTGTTTTGGCCTTCAACAGGATATGATTTTTTTGGGGGGGATGGGGCGGGGGGCAGGGGCTGAGGGCTAAAATTATGATGTGGCGGCAAAATTGTGCATCATTAAGTCATTAAGTGTTTGTTTGTGTGTATATATATATATATATATATATATATATATATATATATATATATATATATATGTGTGTGTGTGTGTGTGTGTGTGTGTGTGTGTGTGTGCGTGTGTATGTGTAAGTTTTTAAAAGCCTGTTTTTTCTTTATGCATACTTTTCGTTCATGTATACATATATAAGCTCATATCTCTGCGTTTGGTCATGATGAGAATGTGTACAATACAACATAAAGAAAATTTTTTTATCGTATATGTCATTTTAACTCATCAATTTGATATTTTGCCATTTCAAAAAGCTGTCCAGTTCAACAAGAGGATAGTCCAAATATATATATATATAGTATGTTTATTTCTACCATTCCATTCCACGCTCTCTCCCAAGATGGGATCTAACGCATATCTCACCTGAGTATCTAATTAGCCAAGTAATCATGATTTACTGTACACGAGATCCTCCCAGGTGACACTGGACGCTTCCTCTTGGTAGGTCATAAATGTCCCAGGTAAACATAATTTGACGTAATGAGGTCGGATGCCTCTGCTTCTTCCGCTCCAAATACAAATTCTTACGTGTTTTACCTTTTACTCTGAGATATACGATAACCCTTCGACCTTTAGCAGGTGCGATAAGGACAGATTTCACTTGACAGTTAACATGTTAAAAAGGATGGATTGGATGAGTTTATGTTTTTATAGGACGACTTTTGAAGTCAGGAGTGAAAGTGTTATCTTTAGGGAATTGTGTCCGTGTTCCTAATTCTTACGTTTGTCATTTGTCATCCAGATTAAGTCTCTTTGCCTAGGATTTTTCACCTCTCTCTCTCTCTATCTCTCTCTCTCTCTCATTATTCACATAGATAACTTCCCATTTTGTAATGACGTTTCACCTTTTTTTACTTTTTCTTTTATATGATAACCTCTCTCTCTCTCTCTCTCTCTCTCTCTCTCTCTCTCTCTCTCTCTCTCTCTCATTATTCTTCTAGATTATCTCTCTCTTTTTCATGACTCTTACCTCTTACTTATTATTTTACGAGATACCTCTCTCTCTCTCTCCTCTCTCTCTCTCTCTCTCTCTCTCTCTCTCTCTCTCTCTCCTTGGTAGTTTTGATTGCATCTCCCCTTTGAACCCTGATTTACTGGTTTTGTGGACTTTCTGCGAAAGTTATTTCGACTAATTTTTTTTCGTATATTTTTTTCTTCGTGTGTCCATTCGTTCTTCTTCTCTACTTTCGTCTGACTATATTCTTGGATATTTATTGCTTATTATAAAATTTACTGGTTTTTTCTGTTAAATTCCCTTTATATGACTTATTTTACATTCATATACAGGATATATAGTAGTAATTTTTATGTACTGATTAGATTTTGAGTATTCGTTTGTATTTGGATTATATAATTCGTTTTTCAAGAATGTTTAGGTTTTAAATATAGATTTAATTTTTATAAACTGTAGAATTTTATTATAGATTTCATTTCTATCAGTATTTAGATTTTGAAAATCGATTTCATTTCTATCAGTGTTTAGATTTTGAAAGTAGATTTCATTTCTATCAATGCTTAGATTTTGAAAATAGATTTCATTTATATCAGTGTTTAGATTTTAAAAATAGATTTCATTTCTATCAGTGTTTACTTTTAATACGCTGTTTAGATTTTAATCAATAGTTACTACGACTTAATTTCCAAAGCAATGATATCTATTAAGCATTTCAAAGTTTATTATGTACGAACTGATTCAGCATCTCCGATGACCCAGTCCTCGAAGGCAAGGCTAATGGGAGATGTATTGATACGTTGCGATGCATCCGTAATTAAGGGTATTTTGAGCTAAGAATATACCCCGCACATACCCCTTCGTATTCTGAGATCGTGACCCAGTTTGGTGGGCAGCAAGCTAGGTTCGAATTGTTATTACGAACCTTGGTTGCTAATGTGAGTGCGTCTGGTCAGTCCTTGGATGTAGTATAGACTACTAGATAAGGGCAAAATATGTATATAGTCTGGCTTTAAACTAGTGTTTTATAATGGGCCTTTTATACTTGAGACGTATCCTGTTTTAAAAGAAGAATATATATATATATATATATATATATATATATATATATATATATATATATATATATATATATATATATATATATATATAAGATATATATATAATATATATATATATATATATATATATATATATTATATATATATATATATAATTATATATAATATATATATTATATATATATATATATATATCAATAATATATATATATATATATATAATATATATATATATATATATATATATAATTCTTCTGTTAAAACAGGATACGTCTCAAGTATAAAAGGCCCATTATAAAACACTGGTTTAAAGTCAATGACTATATACATATTTTGCCCTTATCAAGTAGTGCTTGATAAGGGTGGGAGTTAGCCCACCGAAATATTATAGTCCTTAGCTATAAAACCAACAGTGTTTTTTAATGGGCTCCTTTATGTCTACCGCTCGTACACTGATACACTCATGCATCGCACATACACATGTATACGTAACAAAAGAGCCAACAATATCCTAACACACACACACAACACACACACACAAAATACTCCCCTTCAAGAATGCATCCAGGCGTCATCACGTATCTACATACTGGCTTACTGCGGGAGAGAATTTTAATCGCGTCTCGTTTTACTGCTGCACCGACTATTTGAAACTCGTTAGACAAAGGGCCAATAAAAAAAAAACAGTTTGCATTACGGCTTCCGCTGCTGCAGTATTCTCTGTCGACCCTAAATGAAATCCGTGAACGTTTGGTGCTTATCAATTAGCTAGTGTTTCTCTCTCTCTCTCTCTCTCTCTCTCTCTCTCTCTCTCTATCTCTATCTCTCTCTTTCAAGTGATTCTGGGACTTGGGCAGTTGGCCAATTCGTTTTCGCAAGTTAACGTGACATTTAGGTACCGATAAAAAAAAATAATGAATAAAAAAAAAAAAAAAAAAAAGCTTCATTTACGTAAATCATTGTTCGTAAACTAGCGCGAAATCCTCGTAATCATAACTGCAAACTACCGTTTGGTATCCCATAATCGATCCTGAGGTAGATACATATTGTTCCTTAACTGGTTTTTTTTTAATAGTGTAAATATTTATATGGAGACACGAGCATTCGTTGACATGTATAAGACCATATATCGCTCTTATTTTTTTAAGGTGACAAGAGAATTGGATCACAATAATGAAAATATATCTGCAGATGTAATATGAAGGAGTAATGACTGCCAGGTATTAAGTGCGAAATTGCAATCAATTGAAATTTAGCATGCAATTGCTTGCATTTATTTGCAGGTCAGCCTCGTCTTACTGTACAATTATATTTATTTTCATCGTATTACTTAAATTAAACTACGTCTGGTCATCACTGAACAGTCCATTGTTTTCATTCTATTAATGAAATTTACTTATCACTTTAATACGTTTGTATTAAACACAAAGAAACAAGTTTTTTTTTTTTGACATTTTTAATCATCATAAATTTTTTCACGCCAGTTGTTAATAAATTGGTTTTGTTGCATGGCGAACAAACCTCGTAATTCAATTCGTTCCAGAATTATTTTCATTTTTTATTTTTCATTTTTAGACATCTGTTTATACCACTTTCATTCAAGGTTATAGCAACCAAGGCGTCTCCTTTTTTAATGTCATGTCATGTGTTTTGGAGAGTGAATAACACTTGTCTAAGCTTTATTAGAATTTATATTTATATTTATTTATATTCATATTTATGTTAATGTTGTATATTTCTAGTTTGTCTTGCTAAGCCACTTGATTTTTAGCAGTCTCAGCCATCCTTATATAGCTGTCATATAATTATTTGAAATCTAAAGATTAATGATATATTTTATTTATATTTACATTTATATTTATATTCATATTTGTATTTATACTTATATTTATCTCTATATTTCTAAACTTGATTTTGAACAGCCACTTTTAGCCTTCCTTATGTAGCGGTTCAGATATTTATTTGAAATCAAAAGATTAATGATATACTTTATTTATATTTATATTCTTATTTATATTTATATTATATTTATATTTATATTTAATATCTAAGCAATTTGATTTTGAGCAGCCATTCTCAGCCTTCCATGTATAGCTGTCAGATGATTATTTGAAATTAAAAGTTTAACGATATACTTTATTTACATTTATATGTTTATATCTATATGTACATATCTTAGCCACTTGGTTTTGGGCAGCCTCTTTCAGCCTTCCTGATGTAGCGTTGCAGATAATGTATTTGAAATTAAAAAGACTGATATATTTTCCTTATTAGGACGTAACAGTGTTCGTCAAACTCGGCATCTTGCCCTGTGCTCTTTAGACGAGAGTAGCAATTTGTGCCATGGCACATACCCTACAGATAATCACGGGAACATCATTGTTTTTATTTTATTTATTTTTTATTTTACTTAGCACTGAGGAAAGAGGAGACTGTCACGGTCGAGTGAGGTAATGACATGCAGTCTTACTCCATAGGTAAAGGAATGTCATATATAAGAATCCGGGAGGCATAGGAGATAATAGATTATTCTTGAAAGCGGGAATGTGGTCCTTGCTTTGATAGGGATTTTTGGGTCATGTTTTTGTGAAGACTTGAATTTTATTACTGTATTCATGATAGCTCTATGGGGCTGCTAATGTTCTTCTGTTGTAGTTTGATTGTAAACTTTCTTTGCGCTGAATATGTAAACTGTCTTTGCACTGAATATCGTGGCCTATACTCTCTCTCTCTCTCTCTCTCTCTCTCTCTCTCTCTCTCTCTCTCTCTCTCTCTCTCTCTCTCTCTCCCTAACAGTTTGAGATAATCTTCATTTATCTTGTAACACAAAACATTTAAGCTAACGTTGATAAGAGTCTCTCTCTCTCTCTCTCTCTCTCTCTCTCTCTCTCTCTCTCTCTCTTGTAGTATTCAAATCGTTCAGCAGATTGTTTCTGTATACTTATTGTCGACATCAACTGAAGATAATTCTCTAAAACCAAGTGACAGGTTTATATTCTAAAAAATATGTGATTAACACAAAATCTTATTGATACCATAAGCAGTCAATAATGGAATTTTACTGCATTTTGATTCAGATTAATATAACGATTAAAATTTTCCTGAAAATTATTGAAATCTTTTCGAAACTCTCTCCAATTAAGCGATAGTTTCCTATTCCAAAAGATATGAGAAGTGAAAGTTTTCGTAATACCATAAATAGTTATTAATAGGAATCCGCATTATTTCATTTAGGATCATCGTGTGATTTAAATCTCTCGGGGAATTATTGAAGTCTCTTCTAATTTAGAACTGGAATACGATTGACCCTCGCGGCCCCGGGTATAAGCTTTGGTAAATGTCACTTGCAACTCGTCGAAGACGCCCTCGAGTGGAAACCTCCAGTCCTTAATGCATCATGATATAGATATTTCCCTCCTCCTCCTCCCTCTCCCCTCCCTCCTCCTCCTCCTCCTCCGGTTGCGTCACCATGACGGTAAAAGCATGAGATGGGCTTCCCAAGGGCGGGTCACTCTTCGGGCGCCATGTCCATTATTACCTTTTCATTTCGAAGCCCTTCCCTGACCCGTTTTCGTGCCCTGGTGAATTGACCTGATATCCCTGATAATACCCCCCTCCCCTTCCCCCCTCCCCTTCACACACACGAGAGATTGCTTTATACGGAATTGATATGTTTCTTGTTCGAGGTGGCGAGGGCAGGTAAAGATTTATTATTTTCATTAATTTCCGTTTGGGCGTCATGACATTTTGTGATAGTTTCGGGATGAGATAGATTCGATGACAGTCTCTTTATACGTTTGACAGAGAGAGATAGTTGAATGACGTCTTTTTAGAATATTCGTATAAATGGATATACTTTTTTTGCAAATTATTCTCATGTGATTTAAAGATATCTATGAACCCAAAAAATTGTATGCGTATAATATAATATAGATAACAAATATATCATATATTTATAATATAAGTATATATATGATATATTATAATATATATGTTGTAGGAAGCCCACTAAAATTCGGAAAAAAATTTTATTTCTCTTTCTGAAAGAGGGAGAGAATGTACTCTCCGAAAGCTTAAATAAAACTTTCCATTTTTTCTGAATTTTAGTGGGCTTCCGACAACATATTAGAACACGGATACAGTGTTTAACTTTGCTATATATATATATATATATATATATATATATATATATATATATACTATATATATATATATATATATATATAGAACCATTCTGAGCAATGAGTACTTGTAATAATACTGGGACTCTATGGACACCCTATTATATATATATATATATATATGATATATATATATATATATATATATATATATATATATATATATATATATATATATATATATATAGAGACTGCAGTGATGAATTTGCCATTCATAATTTTTACATTCACTTCGAGGTCGACACGTAAATCTTTAAGAGATTTTATTGAGTCGAACATAGACGGTATGATGATTATAATAGAATGAACATATTTTGTCAACTTAAGGAAATCTCAACATTATTGGAAATCCTGAATTACGTGATTTAAATGTTCCTCAAGTTCCTTTTCTCTTAGGAATCTGGGAAGTAAATAGTAAATGTATTTGTTATTAATTTGGTCTTGGCATTTCTCATTTTTTATTAATAATTTCCTGTTGATTGGCCGTTGACTTATCGAATCATTTTCTTTGCCGCAGCGTCGCCCAAATGGCCAGCTTGGATTTTCATACCCATCCTTGGGCACGCGTTCCTTTAGCGGAAACGGTCTCTCTCTCTCTCTCTCTCTCTCTCTCTCTCTCTCTCTCAGTTTAGATTTTCATAGGCGTATTCAGTTACTTTCATATTTTGTTCTGTTATCATTGGCCAATGACGAAGACCTAAGTTATAGTTTCATGATGGTCATCGATTTCACCATATTTCTTCAACTGTTTTATTGATAATATAAGTCCAAAGGGAGTATTTTCAGACCGTTTTCACGTTAAGTATTATTTACATCTATCTTTGCTGTCGCAGTTATTAGACGTTGTGTTTTGCATTTGTTTCAAGTAGTTTATTTGTAGTTCTTAGGTACCTACAGTTAGCACTATTTTAACACCAAATATTTTTAAAGCATTTGGTATAAGTCCATTAATTTAGCACTATTTAAACACCAAACATTTTTGTAAAGCATTTGATATAAGTCCAGGAAAGGCAGTTTCGTTCTTGACAACACAACCGGTGATCAGCCTTTCAATATATTCGACTTTTAAAATTATATTCGAGGTTACACGGTTGGAGAACCGGTCTGGACCTCCAACGCGCAAATAAGTTTTAGTTTGAGATCCAATTCCCTTTTACAAGAATCCCCCAGGTGACCTAGCATGGCCAGCAAAGATTGCAGCGCATCGTGCGCGCAAGCGCGTCGGAGGCAGCCGTAAAAATGGATTTGGAAAAGTGGTTGCGCCCACCTGTTAGCTCGAGGGGCATCGGGTATCCTCCTCCTCCTCCTCCTCCTCCTCCTCTAAACGTTTCTCGTTTTGTTGATACTCTTCACCCAACCTCCTCCTCTAACCCCCTCCCTCTCCCTCTTTTCTTCTTCCATTCCCTCTTCCCTTTCTCCCTCTTTCTCCTTACCCCTACCCTACCCCTTTCCCTCTTTCTCTCCCCATAACCGTCTTCCCCCTTCCCCTTCCCTCCCTCTTCCCCCTCCCCTCTCGTACCCCCTCTGTTCGCCCCTCGTCATTATCATCACTCGTGAGTAGCTCTTTACCCCCCACCCCCCACCCCTTGACATTCCGGGCCGTCCACTTATCGGGACTTCCTGAGGAGGGAGAAGAGGTCCCCTTTCTTTCGTGGTCATCGTCTTGTGCCCATCACCGGGAACGTCCTAGAACTGACCACGGGAAGTGTGACGCAACACCAGGTTTTATTTTTCATTTTTTTTTTTTTTTTTCAGCTCTTGCAAGTATCGGGGGCGACGTCTTAACATTTGAACAAAAGCGATTGCGGTTTTTTGTTTCGTAAACTTGGGAATACTTCGAGGCTTCTTACTGGCATGCTATACCCATCAACCCCCCCGTCCCCGACCCCCCGCCCCGCCCCGCCCCGTAAGACGTGTTGACCATCGTAAATGTATTTCACTGAATGCATTTGCCTTTCAACGACTGGTCCGCTTTAAAAGCTTTCCACCTCCTTTTGGGGGGAGGAAGCACGAAAGTATAGGCCTTTAAACGGTTGGCTCCCCGGCGAAAGATTCCCCCCATCCTTAGGGGGTTTTTTTGGGGGGTTGGGGTCAAAAAAGCAATTCCCTTAAACAGCTGGGTCCCTATCAACGGCTATTTTGTTTATTTTTTATTTTTTTTTGTTTATCTTTATGGAAGGAGTGGCACAAAAGCATCGCAGTTCCCTGTCGAAACCTTCCCCACTCTCCAAAGGAGGGGGGTGTGGGGGTTGGGACTACAAAAGCATTTATCTTTAAACGTCTGAGTCTCGAACAAAAGCTCACACCTTTTTATTTATCTTTTTTTTTTGGGGGGGGGGAGCTTTTTTGGGGGTCCGAGCCCCCCAATCCTTTTGGGATGGGAGGGGGCATTTATCTTTAAACGTCTGAGTCTCGGTCAAAGGCTTACATCCTTTTATTTATTATTATTTTTTTATTGTTTTTTTTTAGCTTTTTTGGGGGTCCACAATTATCCGTTTAGTGGAACCAGTTCCGAAAACGACACTGGATTTCTCGTTCGAGATACCACGCCGGGGATGTCGTTCGTTTTACGTCTTGTTTACATAGAGTGGAGGGAGAGAGGGAGGGACCCCGGTGGAAGAAAAAAAAAGAATTTTCAAGCCTCCTTGGATAGCCTTTATACTTTTTGTCTTTGTTTGTTGTTGTTGATGTTGATGCTCTTATTCTTTATCCTCGTAGATTGATTAACGCTTATTAGGACACTTCTCTTGCAAGATAGATGGCTGTTGTAGTTATTGTTTTTTTTTCGCTTGTATACGTGCGTATGCATATATATATATATATATATATATATATATATATATATATATATATATATATATATATATATATATATATATAGATATATATATAGATGTATATATATATATATGTATATATATATATATATATATTATATATTCTATCTATATATAATATATAATATATTATTTTATATATATATATAATATATCGTATATATATAATATATGTGAGCATTTAATCTTAAGGTTCTTTGCAGCGTCCTTCTAAGAGGCCCCTATCTGCAACTAACTACTTTCATTCCGTTTACTGTGCCTCCGTTCATATTTCTCTTCTTCCATCTTACTGTCCACCCTCTCCTAACAATTGTTTCGTAGTGCAACTGCTTTGAGGTTTTCCTCCTTTTACACCTTTCAAACCCATTACTGTCAATTTCCGTTTCAACCCTGAATAGCCTTAGTTGCCCCAGTGCTTGGCATAATGCCAAAAATCTATATAAATCAAATAAAAAAAATCAAACCGCTAAATGGCCAGTCCCTTACGACGCTCCTGATTGGCTGTTGATAAGCCAATCACAGGGCTAGAAATTCTCAGTCTCTCGAGAGAAGTTCACCCATAGGCCAGGGATGCCATGCTCCATCTCTCGCCTGAGGGATACTTTTTGGAAAGACGTATTCGTCGGAGGGAAGCTGGGTCACGTACATCCTGCTCATGTGAACCTCTCGAGAGAGACTGAGAGTTTGCAGCCCTGTGATTGGCTTATCAACAGCCAATCAGGAGCGTCGTAAGGGACTGGCCTAGACATCAAATGCACGGTTGATGTGACTCTACTATAGTACATAATCGTCTCGTAAATTCGTATACCTGGCTGACCGTCCCCGTCCCGTCATTTACATAATTCACAGGAGCCACCTGTTGAAACCTCCCGCCCTCCCCCCCCAAGACCTGTGGTGACCTGGGATCATTATGCATGCAGGGGCAGGGGGGCGGTCTCAAGAAACCTGTCCACCGTTTGCGCAATTTTTCAGAAAGGAGTTCTGTTTTGTGTCGAAGTAGTATTACCCTTCTTCTTTATTTGGGGCATGCTCGGGCAGTTCATGTCCCCGAGCATTGTCATTCTGAATATCGATGTACACACACACCCACACACACACACACACACACACATATATATATAGATATATTATATAATTATAATATATTATAGATATATTGATATATATACTATATATATTATATGAGCTTATACATATACCACTTGTTTTCCTTTACACAGAGTCGCTATCAGTTATGTTGGCAAAGGCTCTGTTCCCAAAAACATAAAGTAAATATAAATAGAAAAGAAATACGTACTTTGAAATACCAAGTAACATCAGTTCCCACATGAGGCTTTTGGAAAAACGCCTTTATATTAACTATAGACGAGAAATCGTCCGAAAGGACACAGTTAAATTCCTTGATCTTGAAGCTGAATTATCAGCAATCACTGAAGGCGTGAGGTGCTATCTATCTTGACGTGTGTATCCCCAAAGGTGGAAGTTTCGTCGTATTTCTTTTCTGTGGCGGGTATCACCCAGCGTTTATTTTTTTATAGTTATCTACTTTTTTATTCATTTATTTAGTTGTTATTATGTTTTTGTGGTATTTTCAAGCAGCATTCTTGTATGGGAACAGCTCATACTTAAATTCAGACACGCGCAATAATTGATATAGTATACGCATCTGAATTTCCTAAGGGTAAAAGTTTTTCATAACAATAGGATTATGACTAATTTAGCGCGCAATAAAACCAAAGATAGTAATGACGTTTATACTGCTAACTTGACAGAGAGAGAGAGAGAGAGAGAGAGAGAGAGAGAGAGAGAGAGATAGCAGCAAGTGTCACGACTATGTCTCTCACAGGTGTACGAACATAAATCATGACGAATATGTGTATCGCACCAAGATAGTAATGATTTTTATACTGCCTGCTTGCGTGTTTGAGAGAAAAAGAGAGACGTATTTTCTTCAGAACTATAACAGTTATCCAATTTATAGACCGGAGTTACGACAGACCTTTCTTTTTTCGAGAGATCGTGAAGTTAGATACACTGATCTATCTACTACAGTTGTCGAAGGCTCCTTGAATCAATCGTATAATCATTGGAACAATCAACGAGTTTCTCTCTCACAGGTGTGAGGACATATCTGAGCTCGCACACGTGTGTAGCACATCACAAAAGTTACGGTTTTCGTAGGAAAAGATTGTCGTTTTATTTTTTTCAGAAAAGGAAAAAGATTGGCTGCAAATCGGTACGTTGGTCATGTGTGTGTTTGTTTGTTTGTGTGTGTGTGTATTTATTTATTTATATACAGGTACATTAAACCATTAAGACACAATTAGACAAGACATCACTGTAATACATTTTAAACGCATAAACACACCTACTAATGAAAGTGAAACTGTGGCAGGTACTACAATTGAATCAGAACTTTAAACTCGCTCCACGCTAGAATTTAAAACTAAACAAAACAAAAAAACGAAGAAGTTTCGACCATCTGTCTTATTCCTCTTCAATTACCACTCGGTGGAAGGACGAGTTAAATGCTACCCTGTCTTTCCTCATCTCGTTCAGTCGAAATCGTGGGCATCGCGGCCACGTCGTAGCTTGAGGGACCACTTTCAGATTTCGCCTGGACTGTCGTAGTTTTTGGGCATTCGAGGTGACCTGATGTCAGCGCTATGCTCTCTCTCTCTCTCTCTCTCTCTCTCTCTCTCGGGAAATAAGTGCCTGTCTCCTTGATTGATATTTCGTCAAATGAAAGAAAAAATCAGAAAAAGTTGACTATAATATCTAAAATCATTCTCTCTCTCTCTCTCTCTCTCCTCTCTCTCTCTTCTCTCTTCTCTCGCTCCTCGCCTCTCTCTCTCTCCGGGAATAAGTGCCTTGTCTCCTTGATTGATATTTCGGTCAAACTGAAAAAAAAATCGAGAAAACAAAAGTTGCTATAATATCTAACTCCATTCTCTATTCTCTCTCATTCTCGATCTCCTCTCTCTTCTTCTCTATTTCCTCTATCATCTTCCTCTCTCCTCTCTCCAGATAAAAGGAAATGTTGATCGCTATTTCAAAATCGAAATTTTATGCTTCATGAAATACACAGCAAGAAGAGTAATCATCGTTCGAGCTTCTAAATTATATTTGTAGCTCTGTTTGCTTCGCGGGTGAAAGTATAATAATAAAGTCGAAATCGGGGATATTCTGGATTCTGTAATTTCGTGGTATTCTAGTGAAATGATAGGTAAATCGTTAGGACTTCGTCAATAGCTTGGAAATAAAGTCGAAACCTGTCAGGACCTACACACCCCACCTCTTATTTTTCACCTGTGGATATGTGTGATAAATGAATCACATGCTAAAGGGATTATAATCATATAGTGTGTGTGTGTGTGTTCTTGTCAATAAGCACTTCTAAGTGGCGGCACCAGAAAGGAAACCAGTCACATTTATTTGGGGATTATTCGTCATGTTTTTGGCCCTCTATCCCCCCTACCACCTACCCGACACCCCACACCAGAGTATATCCATTACTGTCACTTTTCATATAGTCGACCTCGGCGCACTGGACGCAATAAACCTTGTTTATTGATTTAGAGGAATGCGACTTAGTCTCGACAGATCGGGTTACCAAAGGGCTTGATATTATTACTCTTTTGATAGCCATTATCCAAAGTGACTACTGTTGCTCGAGTTTCTTTTAATACTTTCGAGTTCTTTAGGTTTGCGTGTAGTAGTACATTCTTATGCTAAGGAATTGTTTACTTAATTCTTCTTTATGTTTATTTATCCTGTTTAGTTTACATTCCCTGCCTTTCGTGTCGTCGTGCCGGCTTTATTTAGCGTTGGATGCATGTATTTGTTGAACGCTTTTTAGGACTTAAAACAATGTAACATTTTTCTATTAACCTAACTCTCTCTCTCTCTCTCTCTCTCTCTCTCTCTCTCTCTCTCTCTTAAAATCTTCAGCTGGAAATCCCTGAGAGGGCTCCGAGGGGAAGTCAGCCTGCACAGACAGACAGACAGACAGACAGACAGAGAAGGTATAGGAAAATGTGATAAATAGATGGAATATTATGCGACTAGAAATAAAACCGATGCAGCTGAATTGAGACGCCAACAAAGGTCTGAGAAATGGGAGAGCAGAAGACTCCACAGTTGCCCCAACCGAAATGTACCACACAATTTCTTAGTGTAGCTCTTTTTTTTTTTTTTTAGAAATTTACAAGTAGGAGGTCTTGGAGGAACAGGCTGGGTTCACCTTTTATTAAATTAGTAGAGTGCTAAATTGAAGGCGAGTGTATTTACGCACCTGTGGAGAGACGTAATGGTAATGAAGCAATAAAAACGATGTAATGATATACAGGACAGAGCAATAAATAAAGCGATGTAATGAGATAGAAGTAATCAGAATGATTTAGTGATAAAGAAGCGATAAAATAAAAAAATATTTCATTATAAAGAAGCAATGAAGACTATTTAATGATAAGCGATAAACGTTATGTAATTGGCAGAATCGATAAAGGCAATTCAGTGATAAAGAATGGATAAAAACTAGGAAGAAACTGCGTCGTAAAAACATGAAACTCAGCCACGGTCCGGTGGTGGCCTTTGTCGTTGGTGCCACAAGTACGATTATGGCTATCTTTAACCTTAAATAAAATAAAAGCTATTGAGGTTAGATGGCTGCAATTTGGTATGTTTGATGATTGGAGGGTGGATGATCAACATACCAATTTGCAGCCCTCTAGCCTCAGGTGTTTCCGCTTACTCGGGGAGTAAGCATACAAACTACTTTGCTGTTGTTATTAGGGATGGGGGGGGGGTTAGAAAAGCCTAAAAATGTCTGAAAAAGGTGTTTTGCGTTGAGTTAAAAGATACAGGAATTTTAGGATAGGATAGATATTTATTTATTATTAAAATGAAAATGTTGAAGATAAATAATGCGCATGTTGAACGTACAGAAAAAAAGTATTTTTTTTTTTTTTTTCCCCCCCCCCCTTTTAGTAAAAATACAGAGTATTTATTTTAATTCTAGTTAATGAAACAACGCTCTCTTTTTAAGATCTGATGGCGGACGAAAAAAGTAGTTTTCCTTTACAGATTATATATATATATATATATATATATATATATATATATATATATATATATATATAGATAATATATATATATATACCATATATATAGATATATATATATATGTATATATATATATATAATATATATATATCTGTATAAAACCTCGGCTATAAATGTAACACCAGTAACATTACAATACCCTCCAAACGTCGAAATCTTGCTTAGGAAGAAAGCTCGACTTGTCGACATCCAAAAGTAGTTTTTCCTTTACGAAAAACTATATACTACTATATATATATATATATATATATATATATATATATATATATATATATATATATATATATTAAACTCAGCTAAAAATGTAACACCAAGCGTCGAATCTTGCTAGAAGAAAGCTCGACTTGTCGACATCCCCAAATGTATTTATAAACGTGTCTATAAATCTCAGATCCCGAGAAAGGCTGGTTTACTCTATTTATGGAACCATGTCGCAGATTGCGTGTAACGTAAGTAGTAAGGTCTCTTTTGCTCTCCCGAGTTCCGCCTAGTTACTCGGCCGGGAATCCGATTGTAAAAGCAACAAGACAGGTGTACGAATAGATTAGAGGAAAGTCATACCAACGTTTGGAGTTTTTTTTTTTTTTTTTTTTTTTTTTTTTTTTTTTTTTTTTTTTTTTTTTTCGTCTGCAGTGAAGTATAATTTTTTTTTTTCCTGCAGTGAAGTATTTTTTTTTTTTTTTTTTTTTAGAGTGGGGGGGGGGCTTTTTTCTGTGTATCGGTGTCTGCAATGAAGAGGGTATGATTGCATGACTTTTTTTTAAGTGATGGGGGGGACTATTGTTTTTTGTCTGTGTATCGGCGTCTGCAGTGATATTGCATGAGTTTTTTTTTTTTAAGTGAGGGGAGACTTTTTTTTTTTTGTTATGTACGGCGTCTCAATAAAGTATATTCCATAATGTTTTTTTTAAGTGAGGGGGGGGGGGGGGGGGGCTTTTTTTTTCTTTTTTTTTTCTGTTATCGCGTTTGCATGAAGTATATTGTATGAGATTTTTTTTTTTTTTTTTTATTCGAAAGGGAGGGAGGCTTTTTTTTTGTATTTGGGTCTGCAGTGAAGTATATTGTAGGAGTTTTTTTTGTGGGGGGGGGGGCGGGCGTTTGGTGACTTGAAATATGTCTGTGATCTGTTAATTATTTTTCCAGTGGTTCACATAGTTTTATGTCGTTGTTTATTTTATTTTTATTTTGTATTAAAAATTAAAATTTTGATGTTAAAAACCACTGCTTTTGGTTGTTCTTTATATAATTTTTATTTTTATCTAAAACTTTGATCTTGGAAGAACTGATGTTTGGTCATTCTTTTAATTATTTTTTTTTTTTCATAAAAATTAAAATTTTTATATTGAAACACTGCCTTTGGTAACGTTATATCATTTTTACATTTCATTTAAGATTTATATATTAAAAGCACTGCCTTTTGGTCATTCTTATATCATTTTTATTTTTTATTTGAAATTTTGATATCAAAAGCACTGCTCTTGGACATGGTTCTTTTCATTGATTATTTTTTGAATAAAAAAATGAAAAAATGATGTTGAAAGCACTGCCTCTGATGATTCTTTATTATTTTTTATCTAAAATGTGGATGTTAAAAGATCTGCTTCTGGGTAGTGCTAGATGGCATTTTTAAGGCTAATCTGTGTCTATAGAAAATAAATGTTAACATTTAAGTGGGGAATGTACATATCTATATTTTTTCCTTGGGTTAAGTTTCACTCACTATTGAGTTTCAGAATGGTGTACGTCTCTCGCTCTCTCTCTCTCTCTCTCTCTCTCTCTCTCATCTCTCGCTCTCTCTCTCTCTCTCGTTGCATAAGCGTTTTATATCCTATCTTTGTCTCTTATAAGCTTTGTTCGCTCTCTCTCTCTCTCTCTCTCTCTCTCTCTCTCTCTCTGCATAAGCTTTTATATTCACTCTTTGTCTCTTAAAGGCTTTGACGCTCTCTCTCTCTCTCTCTCTCTCTCTCTCTCTCTCTCTCTCTCTCTCTCTCTCTCTATCTTCTCTCTCTCTCTTGTTGCATAAGCTTTTATATTCTCTCTTTGTCTCTTAAAAGCTTTGTTACGCTCTCTCTCTCTCTCTCTCTCTCTCTCTCCTCTCTCTCTCTCTCTCTCATATTCGCACGATTTGACATTTATTTGATAAGAAACCTAATTTCGAAACTTAGATGTGCCAGAGAAACCCACGCACCTTTAAATGAATTTTTTTTTTTTCGTATGCCCCTTCTTTATCTTAATTATGATCTGGCTATTAAATTCTTGAGAGAAAATGCGAATAATAATAATATGAAACCAGACTTGTTATTAATGTTTCGAAATCTCGGTTCGTTTGGTATTCAAGGACTTTGGTATTTATTTGAATCGTTTCACACCTGTGGGCGGATATATTTTAATAATAATCAGAGTTATTGCATAGATCTCTCTCTCTCTCTCTCTCTCTCTCTCTCTCTCTCTCTCTCTCTCAGGCGAGTGAGACCCGGGACTTGGAACACGTGTACTTTCAGTTTATTCTACATTTTCAAGTTCAAACTGGGTACAAAAATAGCTTACACATTGAGTGCAGAAATAGTTTACAGAGCTTTATATACAGAACTGAGTAGCGTTAGGCCGGGTTACAGTTCCTTGATTCGGGCAGCATGTACACACACGCACACACCCACACATACTATAATGGGCGTTATGTCTGTCCGTCCGGCTGTCATTCAATCACGGCCAAACGACTGGTCCGATGGGCATGAAACTTGGCAGGGTTATAGTCGGGACGCATAAGATGGTTTATAATGGGGTTTCATCCAACCTCTCCCACTCCCCTTCCCTCCTCCCCCGAAGGGGGTGGGGGTGAGAAGGGATTCCCTGAAACGGGGCTGGTTCTGCCCGTAGACTTAGTTGCTTTACGAATTTATCGTGCATAATATCTGTATACATATGCTTGCTAGTGAGTATATTTGTGTATACATATACATTGTTAGTATACATGTATAGATAGATTTCCTTATTCATTTCGTGAATGGTTCTTTGAGAAGATTTCACTTTCGTGTATTTTATTTTATTATAAATAAATACTAAAAATCAGAAATGATGATTGTGTGCGTGTGTGTGTGTGTGAGAGAGAGAGAGAGAGAGATCTTTATTCGCTCCTAAATATTACATGGTGCAACCTTTACCAAGTCGTCTGTCTGTTTCTCTTCATTTTTTCCTTTGGTCATTAAAGTCGTCGTCTCATTGGCCACGTGCCATTTAAGACTTCAAATGAGATCTGTAATTCTTTTGGTAAATGCAAATTAGCTGTCATAAAAAAATTTCTCTACTCATGAACGAGTGAAGATTATAATTTTATCTAGGTTAACGAAATTGTTTCCTTAATTGTACACTTTAGAAATATCTAATTGACCAACGTACAAAGGTTCAAGAGTGTGCTATAATTATTATTATTATTATTATTATTATTATTATTATATTATTAATTGTACACTTTAGAAATGTCTAATTGACCATGGTACAACGCTTCAAGAGCGTGGTATTATTATTATTATCATTATTATTATTATTTTTTTTTTTTTTTTTTTTTTTTTGCTCTATCACAGTCCTCCAATTCGACTGGGTGGTATTTATAGTGTGGGGTTCCTGGTTGCATCCTGCCTCCTTAGGATTCCATCACTTTTCTTACTGTGTGTGCCGTTTCTAGGATCACATTCTTCTGCATGAGTCCTGGAGCTACTTCAGCCTCTAGTTTTTCTAGATTCCTTTTCAGGGATCTTGGGATCGTGCCTAGTGCTCCTATGATTATGGGTACGATTTCCACTGGCATATCCCATATCCTTCTTATTTCTATTTTCAGATCTGATACTTATTCCATTTTTTCCTCTCTCCTCCTTCAACTCTGGTGTCCCATGGTATTGCGACATGAATGAGTGATACTTCCTTCTTGACTTTGTCAATCAACGTCACGTCTGGTCTGTTTGCACGTATCACCCTATCCGTTCTGATTCCATAGTCCTAGAGGATCTTTGCCTGATCGTTTTCTATCACTCCCTCAGGTTGGTGCTCGTACCAACTTATTTACTGCAAGGTAGCTGATGTTTCTTGCACAGGCTCCAGTGGAGGGCTTTTGCTACTGAATCATGCCTCTTTTTGTACTGGTTCTGTGCAAGTGCCGGACATTCGCTTGCTATGTGGTTTATGGTTTCATTTTTCGTATTGCACTTCCTACATATGGGAGAGATGTTATTTCCGTCTATCGTTCTTTGAACATATCTGGTTCTTAGGGCCTGATCTTGTGCCGCTGTTATCATTCCTTCAGTTTACTTCTTTAGCTCTCCCCTCTGTAGCCATTGCCATGTGTCATCGCTGGCTAGTTCTTTAGTCTGTCTGATGTATTGTCCGTGCATTGGTTTGTTGTGCCAGTCCTCTGTTCTGTCTGTCATTCTCCTGTCTCTGTATATTTCTGGGTCTTCGTCTACTTTATTAGTCCCTTCTTCCCATGCACTCTTTAGCCACTAGTCTTCACTGGTTCCGGTTTTCAGATATTTCCCCACCGTGGCTCTGTTCTCCATGTTGACGCAGTCCTCTATACTTAGTAGTTCCCTCTCCTCCTTCCCTTTCGTGTTATGTATAGTCTGTCCGTATTTGCTCTTGGGTGTAGTGCTTTGTGTATTGTCATATGTTTCCTGGTTTTCTGATCTATGCTGCGGAGTTCTGCCTTCGTCCATTTCCACTATTCCTGCGCTGTATCTGATTACTGGCACTGCCCATTATTATTATTATTATTATTTTATTATTATTAGTTTATTATTATTATTATTATTATTTTATTATTATTTTATTATTATTATTATTATTATTTTTTTTTTTTTATTAATTGTACACTTTATAAATGTCTAATTGACATGGTACAACGCTTCAAGAGCGTGGTATTATTATTATTATTATTATTATATTATTATTATTATTATTATTACTATTATTATTATTAATTGTACACTTTAGAAATGTCTAATTGACCATGGTACAACGCTTCAAGAGGTGGGCGGGTTATATTATTATTATTATTATTATTATTATTATTATTATTATTATTAATTATTATTATTATTATTGAGCGGATGAACCCCTATTCATATGGAACATGTCCACCAAAGGGGCCACTGACGTGAAAAATTCAAGCTTTTCCAAGAATATGTCCTTCTCTAGAAAGCAGTATCAGAATGGGAATAACAGAAAGGAGAGGTCCCTCATTCAAAAATAAAAATAAATTAACAAATTAAATAAATTATAGACATTAAAATAATTGTAAATGATTTATTGAAAACCAACTCGATCCGCACTGAAGTTTCGCCATCAGTGGGAGGTCATTTTTGACAGATTGCCAGTAATTTATCTCCGTCTTCAGCGTCCTGCCTGATAATATATAGTCATCATTGTTTTATTGCTTGGGTAATAGCCGCGGTTATGTTGATGGGTCAATCGTCTTGTCTTGGCCACCGAGGCGTCCTTTTTATTGCGCGAAAAAGTCGTTCTACCGTATTATGTCATATCTCCTTTTTTGTCAGTTTGTTTTTTTCTTATTCAGTCCTTGAGCTTGAGGTTTTTTTATTATTATTATTATTAATAATATTATTACTATTATTATTATTAAAAATTAGTATAGTAGTATAGTAGTAGTACGTTAGGAAGCTTGAGAGATTTTTTATTATTATTATTATATTATTATTATTATTATTATTATTAGTATTATTATTATTATTCTGTTAGTAAGCTTGGGGTTTTTAGTATTATTATTATTATTGTTGTTATTATTATTAATATTATTATCACATTTTTATTATTATTATTATTATCATTATTATTATTCAATCAGTAAGCTTGAGGGTTTTATAATTATTATTATTATATTATTATTATTATTATTATTATTATTATTATTTTATTATTATTATTATTATTATTATTATTATTATTATTATGTTATTATTATTAGTTATTATTGATGTCAGTAAGCTTGAGAGTTTTATTATTATTATATTAGAAACAAATCCACAGTTATGTAAGGGTACAAAAAAATATATTTAAAAATGACTCTATGCAGAGCTTTCGGGAATCTGTTCGATTCTTTGGCATCTAACAGATTCCCGAAAGTTCTCTGCATAGATTTATCCTTAAATATAGTTGCTCCTCGTATAAATATCTTGTGGTATTTACTTTATTCGAAATCTATTATAGTTAAACCATGAATACATTTGCAATCAGCGGTGAAGATGAGTCGTGGTATTACGTCGTCTCTGTAGAACTTGTTCGTCTACTGTTTATTAATGTTGCATTTTGCATATTTTCCCGAACATCATTGGCGCGCACGCTCGCCAGATCGTACACTAAATGCTTGCTCGCTCACACAGTTGCGTACAGTGATAACAAGCGTCGATTGAATGTAAGATAGAACGTTCATAAGAGTTTACAAATGTTGCATGGAGAGAGGGGAGGGTGGGTGAGCAGGGGGAAGAGCGCCTTATTGAGTTGCAAATGGAGAGAGACAAAGGGTACATGAATTAACGGTTCTTGAGGAAGGCAAAATCCCTTTTGGAAGCGTGAGACGAAGCTTTTCATAGCTGGTTATCGATTATGTCTTTAAAAACTCAAGATAAGCAAGTCAACATTATGGAGATGACGTTAAAAGGAGGTTGAAGGTTTCACAGATATACAAGAATTTTTTCATCGTAAAAGCGTCTTATAAAGGGGGGAAAAACGGGTGAAATATTTCATATTTGAGAGAATGTAAATAAAGAAAATAAGTTAAATACAAGTCAACATTTTGGAGATGACGTTAAAATGAGGTTGAAGGTTTCGCAGATATACAAGAATTATTTAATCTTAAAAGCTTCTTATAAAGACTGGCGGAGGGTAAAACTCGAGTAAAATATTTCATATTTATGAAAATGTGGATAAAGAAAACAAGTGAAATACTTATTTATAGAAGTGAATTTAACTGAGGAAAAAAATAAGTAAATATTTCTTATGGGGGTGAGAATCTAATTAAGGAAAAAATAGTATAAGATATTACGTATGGAAGAGAATAAAAAAAAGTGAAATATTTTATATAGTAGAGAATCTAAGGAAAAAAACTTGACTGAGAAGATGGGTAGTTGGAAAAATGACCTAATTGCAGTCGGGAAATAGTTTATGAATTGACACTAATACTTCCTCAATAAAATGCAGCTAAATTAGTGACATAAAAGAATATACAAACACATAAATATATATGTATATATATATACATATGTGTGTGTAATTTATTATATATATATTATGTATATATATATATATATATATGTGTGTGTGTGTGTGTGTGTGTGTGTGTGTGTGTATGTATGATTGGGTATATCAGTACCCTGAAGATGACTTTGGAATAAAAAGTTGAAAGTCTTGGTACCTCCTTCTTTCATTTTCACGTGAGGATCTCTCATATATAATATATATATATATATATATATATATATATATATATAATATTATATATATATATATATATATATATATATATATATTATATATATATATATATATAATATATATATATATATATATATATATATATATATATATATATATAGAAATATATGACCGTTGCGTGCATCAGTAAATGAATTTATGTGCACGTTTGCTTGCAAGTAGTATTAGTACTCATCAATTCTAGTACATATATGAAGTAATGCAACCATCCCACAAACTCACCTTGGAAAACGAAAGTGCGCAGTCAATGACTGACCTAGAAGAAGTCTGGCTGTTCCTTTCCCTTAAATGAGTGTCTGGAGACGGTAGTGGTGGTGGAAGAAGACGGACAAGAACGTCGTGACGTCAGGACTCGGAGGGCACTTGCCCCACGCGGACGACGAGCATCGAGTCATGACGAATGGGGATTAGGGCGGAATTGGAGTCGCCTGGCGAGACTTTTCTTCGAGAATTCGCCGTGAAGGGAGAAAGAACGATGCCAAGGATGAATTAATGTAGAATGTGGTGTAAGATGTAAAAGCTGAAAGTATGAAATAATTCAATCATTTATTATGATTTGACGGATGAATTAATGTAGAATGTGGCGTAAGATGTAAAAGGTGAAACTAGTATGTAATAATTCATTATTGATTAATATTTGACGGATGAATAAATGTAGAATGTGATGTGAAATGTTAAAATTGAAAGCATACGTGTTTAATTTCTATTAATTTCTATATTTTTTATATTCTGACAATGACCAAACCAGTACTACAGAGACAGAGACCATTTTTATAGTCGTCTGTCTTGTAAGTATAAATAAGTTTATTGGCTTTTTGTTACTCTCATTACTTCATAAGGAAGTGTTTTTAAAATGTGCGACAGGTTGACCTGATGGGTAAAAGGTGTTCGCAGGAAGTGCATGAGAGAGAGAGAGAGAGAGAGAGAGAGGAGAGAGAGAGAAGAGAGAGAGAGAGAGGTTTGTGTTGTGAAGTAAAATAAAAAAAATGGGTGACATGAAACTGTATCAGTAACTTTATGGAGAGGAGAGAGAGAGAGAGAAGTTTGTGTTGCAGAAAAAAAAACTTGGAGACATGAAAATATAAAACTGAAACAATAACATGAAGAGAGAGAGAGAGAGAGAGAGAGAGAGAGAGGTTTGTGTTGAAAAAAAAACTTTGAGACATGAAAATGTATAACTGAAACAATAACTTCATAGAGAGAGAGAGAGAGAGAGAGAGAGAGAGAGAGAGAGAGATGACTGGACATCTGACAAAACCTCGAGAGCCCTTGGTGATGGATAGGCATCGGACGGGTGACCTGATTCCCCCAATCCCACCTATCAGATTATATACACGATACGGTTGACCAGTCACTTCTTGGAGAAGGAAGAGACGAATAATGGGAAGTATATTCCTGCTTCCAGTTCTGCATCGCGTCCCACTTTTGAAATATACGACAAATGAGCGGTTCCAGGCGGTTATGAATCGCACGAATTGATGGAGTTTTGGTTTTCGGGTGTTGAAACTATTCCTCTCCGTGGTTTTGCGAGTCGGGAGGATCTTGGGAAGTTTAAATCTATATGAATTATTTTTGGTGGTTGTGAGATGTTTTGAAATTTTGCCTCCTAGGATATTTTAAAAAATATTTAGCTTGATATATATATATATATATATATATATATATATATATATATATATATATATAATTTTTTTCATGGTTATAAGGTGCTTTCTTATCGCTTGCTCTGATAATAAGCTTTACACACTATTTTGTTGTTGTTGTTGTTGTTGTTGTTGTTGGGGTGTAGGAAAGGTCTATGGAAAAGCCGAAAAAGGTCTGAATAAGGTGTTTTGCGTTGCGTTATAGATACAGGAATTCTAGGATAGGATATTTATGATTTATTTATTCGAATGAAAAATGTAAATAATAAATAATGTGCATGATGAAGGTTGCAGAACATTGATTTCTGATGAAATATAGCGTATTTATTTTAGTTTTCGTTGGTGAAACATCGCTCTATTTGACCATAGATTTTTGCACGTTGATTGAAATCTCTCCTATGTTAAGAGAAACCAAAAAGTGTATTAGTATGGAAGAGGAGGCTACTGTCACCTAAATAAATATCATATATATAAATGAGTCTTATTAACTTCCAGGTGACCAGCCATGACCGGACGTGGGCATGTGTCAGGGTAAGTACCCAGTAGTCGTAGAAATTTATTTTCGTATTTATCTCTCATATTCATGTCTGTGAAATTGTATTTAACCTTTCAGGTGGTCTATGCAAATCAAGGCCTTGCCTTTCGAGTCAGGTAGGATTGTAATAGTCAGGTCAGCTAATTCACCTGTGGGAATGTACGTATTATGGATCAGGTGTACCCTTAGTTGGATACCTTAGCAAAGTGATTTTATTTAAACTATCGTTTAATCCAAAATACAAAAACTTCAACGCTGATAGGTATACAGCATTTACTATAAGTTTTCAAGTTGTACTTATACACGTTGTTGTACAAGTAATAAAGAAAATGTTGTAACCATGGCATCCACGCACAAAACACCTGTGAAAGAACACTAGCACAGCGGATAGCAATTTATATACAGTAGTTCATACCATACCATTATCAGTTCTACCTAACTTTGGCAACTCTGAGTCACACGAGGGGAACATGTGCTTTAAATTAAGTGCAGGTGTATATATCTCCCCCTCAGGAAGATCAGACGCTCTGAGATTCTCAGGTGTGGTGATCACCTGGGGTGATATGTGTTTTCAGAATCAACGTGTTTTTATCACCTGAGGAAACATACTTTCGAATTATTTTTATATATGATGTTAATCGAGACTTGAACTGTCTGTCACTTGTTAGAGAGGTCTGTGTGTTGATTGCAGTCATTTGATGAATTTATGTTCTTCGAGGTATAAATGTGTTCGTTTTAAATTTTTACAAGATGTTATATTGTATAGGTAACATATTTCCTAAGAGTGAGTCTGCTGGGTATGCAGTAGCCCGGATAATTGTTAGTTTGTTTTCTGTTACGAAATGTCTTCGTCGATGGTTGATCGTGGTAAAGTTAAGTATATCTTAGTTTTACCAGACCACTGAGCTGATTAGCAGCTCTCCTAGGGCTGGCCCGAAGAATTATATATATTTTACGTGACTAGGAACCAATTGGTCACCTAGCACCGGGACCTACAGCTTATTGTGGGATCCGAACCACGCTGTATCGAGAAATGAATTTCTATCACCAGAAATACAATTCTTTGATTCCACATTGGCCGCGCCGAGAATCGAACTTCGGACCACCGGATTGGTGGCCGAGCGCTTAAACCACTCGTCCAACGAGGAACTAGTTGATCGTGGTAAATCCAGATAAAAGAGTTTATGGTCATTATGAGCTTAGTCTTGTATGTCATATTTTCTGGTTCAGTTTGTCCGTCTGTGAGAAGTGCTTGGAAACTGATGAATGATTTTCGAAACTAATGAACGATTTTTAAAATTTTAAGACCTACTTTACGACCGAAACAAAATGGTAGAGACGTATGTTGTTTGTAGAAAAATATAAAATTCTGTAACTATACAGGTCACGTTATTGTAATGACAGATAAACGTGAACTTCATACTAAGGAAATAATACGTAAATGCATTTTTGCTGTAAAAGTGGCTGCCCTCTCCCCCACCCCCCCACCCGGGGGCTTCCCGACGTCCCATGGATAACATGTGATCCTCTGTGGTCTGATAACAAACTAGGAGGTCATTCTATTACAGAATGTGAAATCCTCTCGTAAATTGAGACTTTCACTCATTCTTTTGTAACTCGTTTTTAGTATTTGAAATATATATTTTTTTCTGTCATTTTTGTCGGTATTATTACAGAGTTAAGGGAGTCAGAATGGCAAAAACAATAATAATAAACTGTCATTTCCTATCAATTTATTTTGTCATGTATTACCTCGTTACTGTTTATATATTGTTGGGAAATATTTAAGGTTTCCTGTTTATCATTTCATTTCCACACACATTATATATATATATATATATATATATATATATATATATATATATATAGATATAGATATATATATATATATATATATATATATATATATATATATATGTATGTATATATATGATTATAATCACTTTAGCACGTGATTCGTTTATCACATATCCACAGGTGTAAAATATTTTTCACCTGTGGATATGTGTTATATATATATATATATATATATATATATATATATATATATATATATATATATATATATATATATCATATATATAATCTTGTGATTCATATTTGATAGTATATAAGAGGCTAGCAGTGTTTTTAAAAACGTCAGAACTATTTGCTATAAAACCTTGATTATGTAATTGAGTAATTGAAGCATTACTGACGATTGGTGGTATTCAATTTGTCGTTGCTGAACGCACCGCAGGAATAACATATTATTAAGGAGATGGATGGACCTAAATTGAACGCTGCCTTTCGTGTTCAACAAGGTTTTAGTTCCTGTCTCTTCACCAGTTTTTTGACAGCGACCTCACTGTTGTGATATTTCATGTAGATTATTTTAGAATTATCGTCTCTGGACGCATAATGCTGCTAGATTGTCAAGTTTTAATTCTGAGAATAGGATGTGGAGGAATTACTTTCTTTAGCTTCGAGTATCTCTCGTGTGTTGGTAGAATTAACCCTTTTTTCATTAATGTAAATGATTGGTTTTGATTAATAAATTGGCATTTGGGGGTTAATCCCTTTACCTTACATGTTTTTGGTAGAATTAATCCTCACTTACATTAATGTAAATGATTGTTTTTTTATTGATAAAGTGGCATTTGGAGGCCATATCTATCTTATTTCACATTTCTTTATTAGTAAACTGGTATTTGGAGGTTATTTCCTCCTTTATTTCAAAATGGTTGTTTCATAATACTAAATGCTACTAATTTTGTCTAAGTGATTATTATCTCGGATTGTCAATATGTCATTCGTCATCACTGAGGAAATTAAAACTTTATATAAAATTTCCTTGATCCGTTTTCGCATTGACGCTTATGAACGATTATTTTCCAGCATGTGATGAGGATTTTTTTTTCACATATTCCAAAGCCTATTTATCTTGCCCCCCTCCCCTCCCCTTCCCCACCTTGTGCTGATTTAGGCTTAGGGGGTTTCCAATGTTATTGGAATAATTCTTCTGTTATATCGGTAATGTTCGTGTGCGTGCGTTGCCATAAGGTTTATCTCAGATTTGTAAGTTTTAGTCTCTCTCTCTCTCTCTCTCTCTCTCTCTCTCTCTCTCTCTCTCTCTCTCTCTCTCTCAAGGAGGGGATAAAACCGTGGATTAGAAACTTACGAAAAGGAATAAGTTACCCACTCGTACCAACGCCATCTCTCTCTCACTGCACTTCAGTAACTCCTTTCTAACATTTACCACTAGTTGACAAACTCTCTCTCTTCTCTCTCTCTCTCTCTCTCTCTCTCTCTCTCTCTCTCTCTCTCTGCAGTAAATCCTTTCTATTTTAACAATTACATAGTTGACAAACCCCCCCTCTCTCTCTCTCTCTCTCTCTCTCTCTCTCTCTCTCTCTCTCTCTCTCTCTCTCTGATGCCATTTTATTTGGCTTGCATTGTTCTTCTATTGTTTATCTGCTTGACATCCCATCGTCATTGCTGGATACGAGTCACCGAACTTTGACGCAGAGACCAAAGGTTGCATTGTTTATGCTCAACGAGTAATAGTACTTTTTTTTGTTCATTTCAATGCAGTTTTATTTGCTTGGAATAATCTAATTGAGACTTGTCGTTCTTGTTAAAAGTGTTTGTGTGTGTGTGTGTGTGTGTGTGTGTGTGTAAGTGTAAAGGTAGGAAGCAGGAGAGGGATTCTGAGCTGTGGAGCTAAGGCCATCCCTGATACATCCGTCCTACATCGTATATATTCCCTTTTTGGGCCATGCGTCAAAGGCAGACAAGCTGTAGAAGGGAAACACAATGAAATTTAAAAAAAAACTACCTCATGTTAATTCCAGAGTACTAATATAATAAAAAATAAATTCAATAGTAATTTGTAAATATTGTAGGTTTATAATTTTGTAATATTTTGTAACATCCTACGTATGTAAATGAAATGTAATATTTTTCTAATAAAAAATAAAAATTAAAGTACTACTACAAAGTACAAGAGAAAGAGAACGATTTCCTGGTCGTTTAGTCTTCCTTGAAAACTCAACGACCTATGATTAGAACTTTGGTATATATAAGCATTGAAAGAATTTTTTGCCAAGTTTTGTTCTCTTGTGCGTCACAAAAATAGTCATGTATTTCTTTTTATAGATCATCTCTTCGCTCATGCATCTCCTTTAGTCATATATTGTTGTTGTTGTCAACTTGGATGCAGGAGGAACACCAGAACATTATGTCGAATTTTTTCATGTTTCTTTTTTATTTTATTGTTAAAAAGGGACTTTTTATTTACCTTTTTTATGTTAATGTTGAAAAGGGGACTTTCTTCAATTTACCTACAGTGAGTAATGTCGAAATATGAAGAAACTATACCAAATATAGCTAAAGGACAGTTCATAATTCGGTGCCTAAATTCTCTTTACTTTGCTTTCTTGTTCTTTGCTGTCTTGTGAAATCAGGTACTTCTTATTGTCTTCGTTTGCGATACATAAAATGATTTTGTCTCGAAGGAGGTAGTGCCCTCAATGCAATATACGTGGTGCACTGTAGAAACTGCTAAAGGGTGTTTGCACTTTTATTTAAAATGTATCAAGGATTTTGTCTGGTATTCACATGGTAACCTCTTCTTGAATCCAGGATTTGGCTTGCTTGGGAATCTCTCTCTCTCTCTCTCTCTCTCTCTCTCTCTCTCTCTCTCTCTCTCTCTCTCTCTCTCTTCATATTACGTAGGAATGAATTCAATCAATTTTCTATTTTTATCCTGAATCCTGGAGAGTGAACGTGGTTGTGAATCTCTCTCTCTCTCTCTCTCTCTCTCTCTCTCTCTCTCTCTCTCTCTCTCTCTCTGTGCCACACCTCTCATTGTGTGAGAATTAATTCAATATGAGTTCAATCAGTTTTCTATTTTTATCTCTCCCAGTCATCGATATCACGACCTCACCCTTTTATCTCTGATCTCTCTCTCTCTCCCCCTTCGTTAGTTTTGCTTTCGTTTTTCTCGTTTCTCCCCCGCCAGCGTTATTATCGTCATATATATCCTCTCGATCAACGCTGTTAGATTCTCTCTCTCTCTCTCTCTCTCTCTCTCTCTCTCTCTCTCTCTCAATTATTGATTTTTCTTCAGGGTTATAATCTCCCCCTTTGTTTCCTCTTCACAACGGGATGTTCTCCTTTTCAGTTTTGCTTTGTGAGAGGGGCGTGTTCATAATCTCCCCCTCACTCCCCTCTCCCTCCCCAGTCTCCTCCCTTTCCCCTCCCCCCCCATCCCCATCCCCATCCACCTTCCCCACCCAACCCTTCATATCTGTTTGAAGTTCAATTTTTGTCCAGTCCTTGAGTCTCTTTTTTTTCGTACGTCCTGTCTCGTGCATCTTATTATGATTATTATCATTATATTATCGCCTTCCTTTATCTCCTTCTACTCTTTTAAGGTCCTTCCTTTTTTTACTCTTTAAGGGGCTCTTACTCATTTGCTTTGTTGCTTTGTTCTCTGTCCTTCCTTATTTGTCAGAAGTATTTTTGCTGTAGCGTCGTCTTGCCTTGGAGTCGTGGAGCGAAGACCCTCAGGTTGGGCGGTGGGTAGATTGGATAGCGAGAAAGAAAGAAATATAAAATATCGATAGATAGATAGATTGATTGATTGACTACAAAATTGCAAAAGAATCAGAATTCCATTAACTATCATACCTGACCAAAGATCATTTTTTGGGGTTGACTTAATAAAAATATAAGTTCTTTACAGAACGACCTTTGTAAAAATAATAAATGAATGGTAAAGATGACATGTAACGACATAGTTCATGTTGGGTAAACTATACAGGCTTATGCATATTTGATAAACTATACAGGCTTATACATGTGAACACTTCAAAGTTGATATTTGACAAGCTATACAGACGCATACTTATGAACACTAGATTGTGAATATTTAATTAACTAAAAACACCTACATATGAACATTAAAAGTGAATATATAATTAACTAAACAGACACCTACATATGAACACTAGAGACACATACATACGAGTACTTTGACAACAGTTGACAGTTGCCGAACACGAACTATCATCGTAATGTTCACACAAGAAAAACAATTAAATTTAGCAAGGAGTCTTTGTGGATATAATCTGAATAACCTCCAACCATTCCAACGAAAAAGAAAGAGTCCATTATTTCTTGGATCAAAACGTAATTATATTTTCCTTCCCCGAACATTTTCGTTTATAATTCCATCTTCTTCTTGCAAGGTACATTCTCTTAACGAGTGGCCATTTAAGCGCTTAATTAATTATTTTTTTTTTTTTTTTTTTTTGCCTGGGTTTAATGAACGTTTACATTTTCCAAAACTTTGGACGTTCGATTGTAAAATTTTGAGTTTTTGAGTCTGGAATTTTCACATTCCAGGACTCTCTCTCTCTCTCTCTCTCTCTCTCTCTCTCTCTCTCTCTCTCTCTCTCTCTCTCTCTCCAATACAAAACAGGATGTATGAAAATGGAAAAATTTGTACATTTAACTTTCTATTTTCGTTTTTCATACATTTGTAGTTCCATTTTCGACTGCATATATATACGTATGTATATATATATATATATATATATATAATATATATATATATATATATATCAAACATATATATATATATATATAGAGAGGAGAGAGAGAGATATTATAGGAGAGAGAGAGAGAGAGAGAGAAGAGAGAGAGAGAGAGAGAGAGTAGTAGAGGAGAGAGAGAGAGACTTTTTTTTAGAATTGGAATAAAAGAATATTGAAAGCAAACTAAAACTCATTGGGTCTCATTTTTGCAAGTGTAAGTTGTTTAAGATTTACATCCATACTGTGCAGCCAAGAATGCAAATAGTTTTGCTGTGTATTAGAATAACCCCAATATTCATTTTATAGTTCTAACTTCAGCCACATGCAATTTCAAGGTGAAGGCTCTCTCTCTCATCTCTCTCTCTCTCTCTCTCATCTCTCTCTCTCTCTCTCTCTCTCCTTATATTGAACAAGATCAGGAAAAGGCGAGATTCCTCTCTCCAGAAAGCTGGATTATTATTAAGAAGAAAATCCGAAATTCTGAGGCAGGTGGAGCCGATCTTTGATGGAACGAGGCAGGCTTGAAATTCCAGAATTGCTGTGAAACCTATTTCACAGCCTGAAGACAGCTTACGAGGCACGAAGGCATGCCAATCATATTGAAGACGTTCCCCCGATTCGTACAGCCCTCTCCCACCAGCTGCTTTTTTGCAAGCAAAGCGTATTCTGTGGGATCTTGATAAAAAAGATGAGCATATCTTAGTTTTACCAGACCACTGACGCTGATTAACAGCTTCCTAGGGCTGGTCCGAAGGATTAGATATTTTTACGTGGCTAGGAACCAATTGGTCACCTAGCAACGGGACCTACAGCTTATTGTGGGATCCGAACCACACTATATCGAGAAATGAATTTCTATCACCAGAAATAAATTCCTCTGATTCCGCGTTGGCCGAGCCGGGATTCGAACTTCGGACCACCGGATTTGCAGCCGAGCTTGAAAACCACTCGTCCAGAAAGGAACTTTGTGGGATCTTGATAAATCCGTTTATACGTATGGAGTTCTAAGTCCCTGTTTTCACTTACCTTTCTACCGTGGAGTTAAGGATGTGTATAATATATATATATATATATATATATATATATATATATATATATATATATATATATATATATATATATATACATATATATATAATATATATATATATAACACACACACACATATATATATATATATATTGACATGAAAGTTACTTTATAAAAGTTATGTGGCTGTAAACCTGATGCTTTAGAGATAACTGGTGATTTTAAAGCTCAAAGGACTCCTTCGATGCTAGTGCGTTCATTTCTGGCATCCTGCAGGAGTGGAAAAAACTCCTACCATTAGGATCTATAATTCTCCACTTATTTACTTTCGTCTTTGGATAGTTAAAATAAAACGGTCCAAGAGCATTGTGTGGGGTGATTACCGCCTGGCCACGGTCATCCTCATTGGTGATGGTGTAGAGAAACTGCAGAGACAGGGAAGAGACTTTTGAAAGTGCTTGCAAGAGAAGAAAGTTGAATTTGACAGTTCAAGCAAATATGCAATTCATTGCCCTAATATTATTCTCCTTATATTTTAACAATTTACTTACATTTTTTCTATTTATTGATTAATTTATTAATTTACTTTCTATATTTTGAATAACTGATCTCTTCTTTCTGTATTTCCCTTTACTTTCTTTTACTTCTTTTTAATGAATTCCATATTTTTTGGAAGCTTGAATTTTGGGTCAGTGGCTCCTGTGGGGTTGTGCCCTATGAATAGGGTTCATCCTCTTAATAATAATAATAATAATAATAATAATAATAATAATAATAATAATAATAATAATAACAATAATATAATAGCTGGAGATTATGAAGCAGTAGCATTGGATATTAATACCGATTTCTGAGGAAGCAGCTGATTTGCAATAGACAATCGGGAATGGAGATGAACGCTTCGTGGAAGCGTTCTGCATATAGGATTCATCCTTATTTCTGTAGTTGAAGGATGCGTGAGACGCTTAATATTAATGGTACCGCATCCTGGTCGGAGAAGGGCGAAAATGATGTGTATTACACACGATCAAGTTTTTATAATACCGGCCCCCTGCAACTTTGCTTAATAGGCTCTTAATGTGGCATCTGTAAACGGTCTCTCGAGCCCATTTTTATCGGCAATAACTGTCTGTTTTGATACGAGAGGTATGCTGCTTTTTTTGTTGGACCTCAGAGTAAGACGATACAACCACATGATTAGCAATGGAAATGTTAAAAGTAGTGGAGTGATGCACTCCATCCTGCGTTTTCCTCTTAAACGTACAACCGATCTTTTCTGTGAATCAGACACATCATTATTCATTGTGTCAGTCCTTCTTCGCGAGATGTTTGTTTTTTATATGCATTCCTTCGCAAGTGAGTGAGTGCGATCTCCCTTTCATGCAGTATTTGTGTGTGTGTGTGTTTGTGTGTCTATGCTAACTTGCTTTCGACTCATCCGGGGATTTTTGACCTGTGTGGAAACGCCTAAGTCCTAAGAATATCAAAATCCTATATATATATATATATATATTATATATATATATATATATATATATATATATATATATAGTATGTAGATATATATGTATGTATGTGTGTGTATGTGTATTATATTATATATATACATATATATATATACACACACACACACACACACACACACACTGGCAAAAAGATAACGAAGATTACCAGAGTTGATTATAACTTTTTTTACCTTCTCATATAATAAGTGATCGATTCTCTCTGTATTTCAGTGGCCCCTCTGGTGGGATTGTCCCACACGAATCGTGTTCATCGGCTGAATAATAATAATAATAATAATAATAATAATAATAATAATAATAATAATAATAATAATAACAACCAAATGATGCTGCTACTTAGACAAATCATTATACATTTCGTAGATTTTTCAATCTCGGCGATGGAATTCAAATATAATATAATAATATATATATATATATATATATATATATATATATATATATATATATATAGTATATATATTTAAAAATTCGACCAAGCGTCATATTTTATTTGTTGTGACTTCATAATGTGATCAGAATTCTTGTTGTTAACAATATACCATTACTGTATACTGATAGTAGCCTTTTTGCTAGGTCTGACCACGTAGGATATATATATGTATATATATATATATATATATATATATATATATATATATATATATATATTTTATTTCTATACTGTTTAAGTTTCATTGTAGTTTATTAATAATGTTACCACTGGATAAACTAAACCACAGTCATTTATTAGGTAGTACACATGTTAAAAGATAAAATCGTTACTGTGTGCCGCCAATATCTTTATGATTTCAGACCAATGAACTTTGCAGCCAGTGTTCCAACCACTTGCGGTGAATCCCACCGCTGGGAATTGAGTATGTTTTCCGGCAACACTTTCGCATTAAATTTCTCTTATTTGTTCTGCGTTTCATTGTTGTTGATGATATCCCAAGCGTGTAGTCTTTGGTCCCTTACCCTACTCTTTGTTTTTGATTGCCTTTCTCCTGTTTATAATTACCATTATACCTTTCCTTCTCTTCGTTTCTCTTATTCGCCAGATTTTGTGTGTGTATGTTTATTTTCCAAATATTATCTCTACCTTTTCCTTTAATTATTACATATATTCACCATTTTTTACTTTCACAAATAAATATTATAACTATCTTTCCCTTTATTCATACGAATATTTCCCCTTTTTTGTATTTTGTTTTTTTACGAACAAATATTTTAATTACCTTTTCCTTCCTTCATTGCCAATATTCCCCATTAAAAAAACAAATATAATAACTACCTTTTCCTTCCTTCATTACCAATATTCCTCCCCCATTATTCTGTTTTTTTTTTTTTTTTTTTTTACAAACAAATATTATAAGTATACCTCTCCCTTTTTTCATTACCAACTAGCCCCCCCACCCCCCCCCCCCACAGGTAATTTTTTTTTTCTTTTGCCTTTGCTAACAAGTAACTACTTTTTCCATTCTTCATCACCATTATTCAACAGATTTATTTTTCATTGTCTTTGCAAATACATACTATAGTAGATTCACACCAATTGTGCATCTGATGTCTAGGCCAGTCCTTTACGACGCTCCTGATTGACTGTTGGCAAGCCAGTCACAGGCCTGGAAACTCTCAGTCTCTCTCGAGAGTTCACATAGGCAAGATGTACGTATGTTCCACTTCTCCGTAGGGATACGTCTTTCAAAAGGAGACGTGGAAATACTTCCTACCTATGTGAACACTCTCGAGAGACTGAGAGTTTCCAGCCCTGTGATTGGCTTACCAACAGCCAATCGGGAGCGTCGTAAGGGACTGGCCTAGACGTCAAACGCACGGTTGATGTGAATCTTACTATATTATACCTAACATTTGTGGGTGTCATGTAAGCAACAGATTTTGTATCTATGTCGAATTGGATAGTTTCCTCATATTTATAATACACTGCTCCTTATTTGTACCTTAAAATCTTTGTGTATATTATACAATTTTTCTAAAACAATGCTGCTTATTTATATGTTAAAAGCTTTATTTAAATAGCCCAAAGGCTATTTATACGTAGAGTCTCCACTGCTGTTCAGAAAATTCAGTTTAGTCCTTACAGCCTCCTGCAGTATTCGTTTGTGTCGTAATGATTATGAAATGTTAACCAAAGTCATTGTTATTTTCACGTTAAATATAAACGTCCTGTTTGTTCTGTGTATTCAAGACACCTGGCTAAATGATGCGTGTGCTACAGATAGAGCTGTAATATTGTCATTTTGAATCCTGTATCTCAGGGTAGTAACCGTATATATATATATATATATATAGATATATATATATATATATATATATATATATATATTATATATATATATATATATATATATATAGATATATATATATATATATATATATAAGGTTTTTGCCACGAAGGAAAAAATGAAAAGCTAAATAGCCGAGTACTTTCGGTCCTGTTCAGACCCTTAGTAAAGGGTCTGAACAGGACCGAAAGTACTCGGCTATCTCGCTTTTTCATTTTTTCCTTCGTGGCAAAAACCTTTATTTATATTATATCTTTAATATATTATATATATATATATATATATATATATATATATATTATATATATATATATATAAAATCTTATCAACTAAACAATCCTCCATTGGATAACATATATAAAAATATATTAATTCTAAGGTAGAGCGAATTACATATTAAAGGACATTTGTAGCTTAATGCTTGTATATGATATATGAATCACGGTAATCCGATAAATTCATATATATGCATATGTGTGTGCATGTATATGTTTGCTTCACAAATGCACTTAGATACTTATCGCACGTCCGTTTATCAACTCATAGTCTAAGCATGCTATCATAATTCAAATGCAAGGTACTTAAAGATTGTACTTAAATAAAATAAGCGTAACGAAAGGTAGGCTAATGTTAAATATATTTATTTATTCATTAACTTTTTCTTTTTCAGATTCATTTATTTACTTTTTTACTTTTTTTTTTATCACGGCAGGAATTGTAAGAGTAACGATAGGTGAGCTATTTTTTCCTTCCAAATAACACCGCTCGAAAGGCGAGGAAAAAGCGTACAAAGACGTATTTAATAATATATAGCACACATAAAATGCAACTCGAATATACGTAGATATACTTTAATTCCCCTCTAAGGATGTCTGTTGGTTTATGACCGCATCCTGCTATCATATCCGGGTCGCATTGTCTTCATTGCATGCAAGCGGATGTGCAGGCGCGACCTTGTACGTATATCATTATCATGAGTGATGGCACATACCCTTTGGCCCCTGCTCATCGGATCTCCCCCCGGGTGTAATGAAATAGTTTGGGTAAGTGGATGTAATTGAGGCGTGTTTGAATTTTATGGTGCTGGTAGGCTCGTTGTTTGTCTACCTTTATTAAGTCATTATTTAAACTTTCATTAGATTGCTTTATGAAACAAAATTGGTCGCCTGATACTCTCCACTTTGTATAAAAAACTTGATTGAAGAGATACAGAAAACAGAGCTATATGAATAGCAAAGCACAAATTCATACCTTTACATGGTCTCTTGTGCATGTGTAATGCCTTTATGCTTGCAGGCATGCGCAGTTCCATCTGTAAGCTTCAATCCGCACTCAACATAGCAAGCACATACTGTGATTGAAACACGCAGAGGCTTCGGATATTTGAGGATAATAAGCTTACACCAACGCAAAAAAAAAAGGGGGGTGTGTGATCCGTCCTCCAGCTTACTCGGGACGTATGCAAGATTGTCCCCTCACGCATAAATTGAATCATGCCAAAATCTATGATCAGATAGAGCCTTGTTTCACCAACGAAAATTAAAATAAATACGCTTTATTTTTATTAGAATTAACTTTTATGCACCGTTTAACATGCAAATTATTTATTTTTTAAATTTTAATTCTCATTAATAAATGATAAATAGCCTATCCTAAAATTCCTGCATCTTGAACTCGACGCGAAACACCTTTTTCAGACCTTTTTAGGCTCTCCCATAGACCTTTCCTACACCCCAACAAAGACACAGTAGTTTGCAAGCTTACTCCCCGAGTAAGCAAAAGAAATGCTAAGAAACCTTCCAGGGGTAGTATGATCAGTGCACCTCACGCGCTAAGGTTCTTTGTGGCGTTCCCATGGCCCCCAGCTGCAACCCCTTTCATTTGTTTTACTGTATATCCATCTTACTTTCCTCGACCCTCTCCCAACAATTGTTTCATAGTGCAGCTGCTTTGAGGTTTTCCTCCTGTTACACCTTTTAAACCATTTTTTACCCTCAATTTCCGTTTCATCGTTGAACGACCTGATAGGTCCCAACGCTTGGCCATTTGCCTGAATTTTATATACCAGTTCCAATTCGAATAAGAGGTTTAACTCTCTTGTCTTAACACCGATGTGAAGTGTCTTCCTATATTAGCCATTTAACTCGCAATGAGTATTTGGATAAGGAAACTCCTTATGAAAATAGATGAATAAATAAAAAGTTGTCTAAATTCCTTTAAGAAGTCTTTGAACTGCCGATTACTCCTTTTTTTTTATGTCTGGATTTACTCGCGCGATGACGCGACATTTTGGAGAGAGAGAGAGAGAGAGAGAGAGAGAGAGAGAGAGAGAGAGAGAGAGAGAGAGAGAGAATCCTTGGGTGCTATGATTAGACAATCACTAGATTACAATCTGTTTTGAATGGCCTTCCTGGGCTGGGGGTAAATTACCCATAGGTTGGGAACCACTTTGTTATCCTCTTTACTCTAATATAAACTTGTGGATACAGATCGATCTGTATATATGATGGCGGGTTTGTTTAAGTGTTAAATAGCTGTTTTTTTTATATTTCTAAAAAAAAAAGCTTCTCTTATTAAAGTAGGAATTTTAACTATCTTCCATTTTCACCCGAAAAAAAATCTGAAATGTTAAATTGAATCAAAGCTTACTTTTGTGAAAGAATGACTAATCAAAAGTGCTATTTACAGTTGATCTGCAGTAAATTACTTTTAAGGTATTAACATTGCAAGCACCCGTTGAACCTAATCATATCAAGTCTAATTAAGGCCTGATCTTTCGAATGGTTCACTGGAACCGAGGGAAGAACCAACCAGTCGCCTGCAATCCAAGGAAAGTATATTTATAGTGATGAAACAATGAACTGGTCGACCGGCATTTGCACTCACCGGATGGGTTTAGTGGTCCTCGAACAGGCTTTGCCATTCGCTTGACCTGAGGTCAAGTAATATTTGACTCTCATGGCGAAATGCGCGCTTGGGGAGTTAATTCAGGGTTGGCACTGGGTGGTTAGTATGTAGGCTTTGCATGTATGTTAGAGTATACATACTGATGTTTTTTTTTTCACAGTTGTGACCATGATTGACTGAATCACTGGCTTTAATTCACTGCAATTATCACCAGAAGCCCGGTGTGGACGCAAGTATATATATATATATATATATATATATATATATATATATATATATATATATATATATATATATATATATGAATGTGTGTGTATATAATATATATATATATATATATATATAGATAATATATATATATATAGATATATTATATATATATATGATATATATATATATATATATATATATATATAGATATATATAATATATATTGTGACGAAGTGGGCAAGAGTATCTGGGTCCTGAATACCATTAATACTTGGTGCATGAAATAGTCAAAGATCTGTGTCTGGACACCATTAATATTGTTAACCCAAATTGCCAAGTATCTGGTTACTACACTTACCATTTGTACTTGTTAGTACAAGAGACCCTTTTATTCCTGGGTCTGGGACACCCTTTGTACTTAGGGCACAGTTCGTTCAAGTACCTGGTTGTTACTTACCTCACTACAGACAGACACCTGACCCTTCATCACAAATACTAACGACTGAATAACTCTAAAGGGTAAGAGTGAGCCCTTATATAACTGAACAGTCAAGAAAACAATCAGTCTAAGTTCATTAAAATAGGTGTGAGGTAATCTTAATTAAAGGGCATCACTCGTGCAACTTCAAATCTAAGTATTTCCCTGATTCTGTTTTATTTGTGGGAAACATCACACTTATCACTCTATATTTCTACCTATACAACAAAATATCATGCTGGTGGTTCAATGAAATACTTATATAAATCTTAAATACAAAAATTTATTCTAAATTCAAAATCTATAAGTGAAATTCACAATCTCAGGGAAATTGTTATTTCTTGAAAACAAAAGTTTAATTAATTCTTGAATTAATTAATTAAGCAAAAATTAAATCAAAGTTTTGTTTTTCAAGAAAATTAATTAAATTAAATCATAAACATAAATAATTCAAATTTGAAAATTAAATTTAATTAAATGCAAGTTAATTCACAAGTGTAAGATTCAAAATGTACACAATAGAATATTAATCAAACTAATTAAACAAAAATAAAGACAATGCAGAAAAACATAATGCATAATATGAAAACAATTAAAGCATTGACAGTACAAACATTAAGCATATAAAAAAAATGGGATATGTCAAAAGAACAAAGCAAAAGATAAATGTTTAGAAATGATAAAACCCCGAAGTGCACTTCAAAACATTTGTAAAAATACCTTATACACAGCTGCAGCTTCAATCAAAAGGCCTGTTACAATTTTACACTTTTTCACTATTTTCTTGGGCGCCTTCACAGACTTAACAGAAATAATACTATGTTCAGATTCCACAAACAACACATATATTACTAAGAATTATATAAAAATGAGTGACCAGCTCGTTACGTTAAGTTACTGAAACAGCCTCGCAACTGAGCGAGCGAGAGAGAGAGATTTTGAGAGAGAGAGAGAGACTATAACGCACGCCGCTATCCCTCAAAAAGCGAATGAATCTACATTTTATATGCGTAACTATCGTATCAAGGGGAATGGTGATTTCATTTCAGTGAACACGTCTAAGACGAAAACATATTACGTCAACTCTATAGGGGTACCTAATACAATGCCTCTTTGACTGCGTTCACATATGGCTATGAATAAGGCTCCCTTGTTCCTTCACAGGCTCGACCACGATGTGTTTCCATCAATAAAAAAAAATCAGCTTACCTAAGGCATTCTCAAAGTGCGAAAACACCCTCTTCAAAAGGCTTATGAGCTTTCACTCTCTCTATGTTACGGTACTTAAAAATGAAAAGTGGGATTACTTAGCACATGTTATCTTTAAATTTGGGAAATCTGAACATACCAAAACACACATTTCATAACATGATACAAAGGTTCTGATGTGAATTAATCATATTACCACAATTATAATTGCATTCCAAACTTACATTATAAGATTCCTCCACCCCAAGAAGATTAGTTATTCCGGGGTTGAATCCAACGATTCACAACGGGATAAATAATCGGCAACTACATTGTTCTTACCAGATATGTGCTCAACCTTTATATTATACTGTTGCAAGCACAAAGACCACCTGGTCAGTCTTTGATTATGGTTTTTCATCCGCTGTATGAATGACAGGGGATTGTGATCAGACACACTAAAACTTCTTCATTCCTAGGTCGGTCTGTTCACATACACTTCAAACTTTTCAATGCTGTGATTAAGGCTAGAGTTTCCTTTTCAATAGTTGCATACTTTTTCTGATGCCTTTCCAGTTTCGAAGACAGGAAACACACAGGGTGTAGAAGGTTATTTTCATCTTCTTGAAGTAGAACAGCTCTAATTCCGCAATCAGAGGCATCAACTTGTATCACAAATTTCTTATTAAAGTCTGGAGCTTGAAGCACTGGTCTTGTATGTTAAAATGGCTTTTACCTTCTCAAAGGATTCTTGACATTCTGGAGTCCAAACAAACTTAGCTTTGGGACTAGTTAAAGTCTGTCAAGGGAGCTACTACGGCTGAGAAATTTGGACAGAAACGACGATAGAATCCAGCCATGCCCAAAAATCTTTGTAGTTGCTTCCTAGTAGTAGGGGGGGTAGCCTTACGGATACCTTCCACATTAGCATTCACCAGAGCGAGAAGGCCTTTTCCAACTTCAAACCCAAGGTACTGAACAGTCGCCTTCCCAAACTCACTCTTCTCTAGGTTGACTGTTAGTCCTGCCTCTTGTAGTTTCTTGAAACTCTTCAGGATCTGCAGATGTTCTTCCCACGTTGTAGAGTAAATGACTATGTCATCAAGGTATACACCTACTCCTTCTATAGAACCTAGCAGTTGATCCATCACTCGTTGAAATGTGGCTGGTGCATTCATCAGACCAAATGGCAATACAGTATACTGATACAATCCAAAAGGAGTAATAAAAGCTGACAGCAAACTTTGCATTTTCATCTAAGGGTATCGATAAATATCCCTTCAATAAGTCTATCTTGGAAACAAACTTGGCTTGCCCAATATTATCAAGTAACTGATCTATAAGAGGCAAGGGATAATTGTCAGCCATACTTATGGAATTCAGTTTCCTATAATCAGTACACATCCTAAAGGAGCCATCAGGTTTCTTCACTAACACACATGGAGAACTGAAGTGACTTGAACTGGGTTTCTGCTAATCCATGTTGCAGCAAATACTGAACTTCTTTCTTCAGAACATCTCGATGATAAGGTGATAAGCGATAAGCTCTTTGTTTGAACGATTTCCATCTTCTTTGATCTTGATTCCATGTTTGGTCAGATTAGTACGTCTGGGTACATCTGCAAAAATCTCTGTGAAGCTTCTAATCACTTCACTCAATTCCTCACCTTGTTCAACATTAAGATGTTTCAGTTTATCCTCCAAATTTTCCAAAATTGAAGAATTATTCATCTTGCTTTCAGCTCCCAATTCATAGCCGTCATCGTCTTCTGTAGATGAAGTTGTCTGTATTATTGACACAGTTTCAGTTCTAGTTTCTGAGAAGTAAGGTTTTCAAAGTTCACATGTATCTTCCTCTGTCGTTTTCTTCTTTCTGGTGTTTCAATCACATAAGTTCTATCACTTAACTTCTCAATTATCCTGTAGGGACCTTGAAATTTATTTGTAAGGGGAAACCTCTTGACTGCAGAAACACTAACACTTGTTTGACCAATACTAAAACTTCTTAGCTTAGTCTTTCTGTCATAGTTCCTTTTCATTTTGTCTTGACTCATTTTCAGATTTTTCTAAAGAGAATTTCTAATCTCTTCCCAACCTTTTCCTTAAGTTCTTCACATACTCTCCTTGGATTTCCTCTTTATTTCTACCCAATTTTGTCTGCAAGAATCTTCAAAGGTCCTCTCACTTCTCTTCCAAAAATCATCTCATTGGGTGAACATCCCATGCTTTCTTGATAAGCATTCCTAACTTCAAATAACATTAAGGGTAAACCAACATCCCATTCTCTTCCTGACTCAGAACAATACTTTGTCAGCATACTTTTCAATGTCTGGTGGAACCTTTCCAAGGCACCTTGAGTTTCTGGATGATAAGCGGTTGATAACTGTTGTTTCACCCCTAATAAGTTTCATCACATCCTGGAATAACTTGGAAGTAAAGTTCGTTCCTCATCACTTTGTACAATTTCTGGTATACCAAACTTTGAGAAAAACTCCAATAATTTCTCAGCAAACTATCTTGGCAGATAGGTTTCTGACAGGATCGCTTCAGGATATCTGTAACAGGACACATTAATGTCAACAGATATTCATTTTCTTTCTTCGTCTTTGGAAGCTGTCAACCATATCTATAATCACCTTGTTAAAGGGTTCTCCTCTAACTTCTATAGGTATATGGGGGACTTTTCATGAATGGTTCATTATTTGGTTTTTTCCAGCGACCTGGCAGTATGGACACTCTTGACAGGACCTGCTAACATCTTTATGAAGTCCAGGACCAGAAAAATATCTCATGATCTTCTCCACAGTCTTCCTGACTCCCATATGTCCAGATTCATGAGCTACTGCTACACTTGCTTTCTCAATGGCCATGGAATCAAAATCTATGATATTCGCCCCATTCAGCGTTTCCGGGTATATCGAAGTTTATACTTCCTCATCAGCAAACCTTCCTTTCAGATAATAACAGGTAGGAGTTTGTTTGCATCTCTTCCTGATCAACAACTCTGAAGAACAAATCAGCTAACGATGCGATCCCTCTTCTGCAAGTTCATTAGCTTCTCTCTTGTTACCTGTCCAACTTCAATGGTTGAACTATCAATATCTGCTACTTCAGCTACTGTAGTTTCACTACTATCTTCAGGAACACCTTGACTACTCGGAGTCTTTTCAGGAACAGCAGATTCTTCATTTTCTTGGGAAATCCTTTCTCGGTCAGCTCCAGGGAGGCATCACTCCCCTGGAACAATTGTTCTAAGTTCAAAGATCCTTCACTTGATCCATCTTGGGCGTGCATATCCTCAGTTTCTTCACCAACAGTCGTGATTCTCCTCATACTTCTGGTAGTTACACAACTAGGGAACAGGTGGGGGTTATTCTTCTCCAACTCTACCGTAGGACTAATCCTCAACGGTTTGTCTGTCACTACAGGACAACGGAACAAATGGAACACCACCAACTTCATTTCCCAACAGAACATGTACACCTTCCACAGCCAGTGAGTCCTTTACAGCAAAATCAACACTCCCTGTCACCCAATTCACAGGACAGGTGTAAGCGGCATATCGGAGTACTTCCTCTCCTCCTATACCCTTCAAAATAACTGAATCTCCAGTGAGATTCTTCTCCAACATTGGGTGAGCACCACGTAACACCACACTATGGTTGCTCCCTGTATCACGTAAAATCTTGACTGGTACCTGCACACACTCTTCTTTAGTTGCCAGTGTACCCTCATAGATATATGGCTTAAAAGCCTCCAAACTGCTCAGCCACTCACTGCTTGAAGTTACATTTCCACTGGTTGCTAAACACTCAGCTTGTTTAGTTTCAGTCTTCCCTGTAGTCGGATTCCTCCCCACATTGTTTCTTAAACAGTCTGTTTGACCTGGTCACCTCTTACTATTTGACCAACAGGCTTGGACTGCTGATAATTCCAATAACACTCCTGACTGAAGTGTCCTGCTCTTCCACACTTGAAGCAGACAACATTAGGCTTTTGCAACTGTCTTGCAAAAATTAGATGAGGATTTCACATTACTTGCTGAGGAGTATTATTACTTGTAGGTTTCCCTCTTATAAAATTGCTCCTGAAACCTGGATGAGACTTAAAACCTGGGCGTGGCTGATTCTGGTACTTGACATTATAATTTTAACGGCCTGCTACTAATTATATTGTAGTCTTCACTCAGTGTAGCAGCTTTGTCAAGTCAACCCCTCTCTCTCTCAAATAGGCTCTTATATGCTCAGGAATACCTTTAAAATATTGCTCTAAAACAACTAACTCTTCTAACTCTTCAAAAGTTGTAACTTTAGCTACCTCCAACCATCTTTTTAAAACCCCTTCTCACTTTATAAGCATAATCCAAGAAAGTTACTTTTTCATCCTTTCTTAAGTTTTCTGAATCTTTCATTGTAGTACTCTGGGGTCAACTGTATACTTGTAGCACATTATGTTTGAGCACTTTGTAGTCTTTACATGATCAAGCGTTAAGGCTAGATAAGCACTTCTCCCTTTACCAATCAAGACACTTTGTAGCAAAACTGACCATTTATCTTCTGGCCATCCCATACCTGAAGCCACTTCCTCAAAGTGATCAAAGAACTCATCTGGAGCCTCTTCAGTAAACTTAGGGATTAACTTCTGCACTCTTACTACATCAAATGCAGGGTCTTGATTTACCATGGTTAGGGTTAGACGGTGTTGCAGGTAATGTGGGATCTAGCTCTTATCAATTCCATCTCCCTTTCATGTCTTGCAATTTCTCTTTCCTCTTTTATCCTTTGCCTTTTATCCTGCTGCTTTTTCCTTCTTCTCTTTCTCTTCTTTCTTGTTTTTTCCCTGTCTAATGTGTCTTTTTCAGCTTGTTTTCTCTTTCTTTCAGCCTGTATTTTCAGCTTAATCAAACTTTCTTCTGCTTCTATGCGTCTGAGTTCTAACTCTGCATCACTTTTCTCTTTCTTTTCTACTTGCTTATTTATAAGATCAGCCTGTGCTACATTCAACAACTCTTGAGCTAGTTCTAACTCATCATCATCAGTTATTCTACCAGAGTCTATCAATGCTCGTATTACAATGCATGTTTAATTTGTGCTTTTATCATGCTACTAGACACATGACAACCACATGCTACTGCTAAAGCACTCCACTGTGCCTTAGTCAGAGTAGTTTCAGACAACACTTGGATGGAAGGGGCTGCTCAAAAATTCCTGAGTATCGAATGGGAGCCCATTTTTTCCTCAAATACCATTCTTTACAATAAAAATGCAAAAACAAAATATATGGTCACTCTTCTAATAAAATATATTCCTAACACCACCAGTATAAGCTAGAGTGATAATGTGATTTTTTTTGTTTTTTTCCTCCCTGGTTTCTGGGGATCATTGATACTTGGTACATAAAGTGCCAAATATCCCGGGTATCTGGGCACCATTAATACTTGTGACGAAGTGGGCAAGAGTATCTGGGTCTGAATACCATTAATACTTGGGGGGGGGGCGTGGGCAAGAGTATTCTGGGTATCGATACCATTAATACTTGGTGCATGAAATAGTCAAAGATCTGTTGTCTGGACACCATTAATATTTGTTAACCCAAATTGCCAAGTATCCCTGGTTACTACACCTTACCATTTGTACTTGTTAGTTACAAGAGACCCTTTTATTCCTGGGTCTTGGGACACCCTTTGTAACTTAGGCACAGTTTCGTTCAAGTACCTGGTTGTTACTTACCTCACTACAGACAGACACCTGACCTTCATCACAATACTAAACGACTGAATACTCTAAAGGTAAGAGTGAGCCCTTATATAACTGAACAGTCAAGAAAACAATCAGTCTAAGTTCATTAAAATAGGTGTGAGGTATTCTTAATTAAAGGGCATCACTCGTGCAACTTCAAATCTAAGTATTTCCCTGATTCTGTTTATTTGTGGGAAACGTCACAATTATCACACTATATTTCTACCTAGACAAAGAAAATAGATCATGCTGGTGGTTCAATGAAATACTCATATAAATCTAAATCACTTTATTTCTAAATTCAAAAATTTATAAGTGAAATTCACAATCTCAGGGAAATTGTTATTACTTGAAAACAAAAGTTTAATTAATTCCTGAATTAATTATTAAGCAAAATTAAATCAAAGTTTATTAAGAAAATTTAATTAAATTAAATAATAAATAAATAATTAAATTTGAAATTAAATTTAATTAAATGCAAGTTAATTCACAAGTGTAAGATTCAAAATGTACACAATAGAATATTAATCAAACTAATTAAACAAAAATAAAGACAATGCAGAAAAACATAATGCATAATATGAAACATTTAAAGCATTGACAGTACAAACATTAAGCATATAAAAAAATGGGATATGTCAAAAGAACAAAGCAAAAGATAAATGTTTAGAAATGATAAAACCCCGAAGTGCACTTCAAAACATTTGTAAAAATACCTTATACACAGCTGCAGCTTCAATCAAAAGGCCTGTTACAATTTTACACTTTTTCACTATTTTCTTGGGCGCCTTCAACAGACTTAACAGAAATAATACTATGTTCAGATTCCACAAACAACACATATATACTAAGAATTATATAAAAATGAGTGACCAGCTCGTTACGTTAAGTTACTGAAACTGCCTCGCAACCGAGCGAGCGAGAGAGAGAGATTTTGAGAGAGAGAGAGAGAGACTATAACGCACGCCGCTATCCCTCAAAAGCGAATGAATCTACATTTTATATGCGTAACTATCGTATCAAGGGAATGGGTGCATTTCAGTGAACACGTCTCAGACGAAAACATATTACGTCAACTCTATATGGTACCTAATACAATGCCTCTTTGACTGCGTTCACATATGGCTATGAATAAGCTCCCTTGTTCCTTCACAGGCTCGATCCGAACGATGTGTTTACATCGATAAAAAAAAATCAGCTTACCTAAGGCATTCTCAAAGTGCGAAAACACCCTCTTCAAAAGGCTTATGAGCTTTCACTCTCTCTATGTTACGGTACTTAAAATGAAAAGTGGGATTACTTAGCACATGTTATCTTTAAATTTGGGAATCTGAACATACCAAACACACATTTCATAAACATGATACAAAGGAAATGGTTCTGATGTGAATTAATCATATTACCACAATTATAATTGCATTCCAAACTTACATTATAAGAATATATATATATATATATATATATGATATATATATATATATATATATATATATATATATATATATATATATATATGAATACTTATCACATCACCGTCTGCTAGCAGACTCGGTAGCATCATTGTCCGTTTCTGATTTCGTTTCCCATCCAACTGGACGGTGGTTCGATCCCATGGGGGGACGAATTATTATCAACTAGAAATTCCCCCTCGGTACATATATGATAGATCAATTCCGAGGTAGAGCGAATTAGATATTAAAGGACATTTGTAGCTCGAATGACTATATGATATATATATATATATATATATATATATATATACATAGATAATATATATATATATATATATATATATATATATATATAATTTTAAAAGAGTTACAGATTCGTATTAGGCCCTGACACTTTGGAGACAGCATTCAACTTATTATTTTTTTTTTTTTTTTTTTTTTTTTTGTGGCTTTATCACAGACCTCCAATTCGACTGGGTGGTATTTATAGTGTGGGGTTCCGGTTGCATCCTGCCTCCTTAGGAGTCCATCACTTTTTCTTACTATGTGCGCCGTTTCTAGGATCACACTCTTCTGCATGAGTCCTGGACTACTTCAGCCTCTAGTTTTTCTAGATTCCTTTTCAGGGATCTTGGGATCGTGCCTAGTGCTCCTATGATTATGGGTACGATTTCCACTGGCATATCCCATATTCTTCTTATTTCTATTTTCAGATCTTGATACTTATCCATTTTTCCTTTCCCTTCTTTCTCTTCAACTCTGGTGTCCCATGGTATTGCGAAATCAATGAGTGATACTTTCTTCTTCTTGACTTTGTCAATCAACGTCACGTCTGGTCTATTTGCACGTATCACCCTATCCGTTCTGATACCATGTGTCATCGTCTGGCTAGTTCTTTAGTCTGTCTCATGTATTGTCCGTGCATTGGTTTGTTGTGCCAGTCCTCTCTTCTGTCTGTCATTCTCCTGTCCTCTGTATATTTCTGGGTCTTCGTCTACTTTTATTGGTCCTTCTTCCCATGCACTCCTGAGCCACTCGTCTTCACTAGTTTTTCAGATATTGCCCCAGTGCTCTGTTTTCGATGTTGACGCAGTCCTCTATACTTAGTAGTCCTCTCCCTCCTTCCTTTCGTGTTATGTATAGTCTGTCTGTATTTGCTCTTGGGTGTAGTGCTTTGTGTATTGCCATATGTTTCCTGGTTTTCTGATCTATGCTGCGGAGTTCTGCCTTCGTCCATTCCCACCACCCCCCCCCATTCCTGCGCTGTATCTGATTACTACACTGCCCATGCCCATGTTTATGGCTGTTATCATATTTCCGGCGTTTGAGTTTTGACTTGAGTATCGCCTTGAGTCTCTGCATATATTCTTTTTCTGATCGTGTCTTTCATCTCTTGGTGTTTTATATCCCCTCCTCCATTATTCCCAGGTATTTGTATCCAGTCTCATCTATGTGTTTGATGTTGCTCCCATCTGGTAGCTTTATCCCTTCAGTTTCTCGTTACTTTGCCTTTTTGTATGTTGACTAAGGCGCATTTTTCTATTCCAAACTCCATCCTGATGTCCCCAGATACAATCCTTACAGTCTGGATTAGGATATCTATTTCCTTGATGCTCTTACCATACAGCTTGATGTCGTCCATGAACATCAGATGGTTGATTCTGTGCCTCTTTTCTTGAGTTGGTACCCGCATCATCCTCTTCTGTAGTACTTTTGGTCATGGGAATCATGGCTACTACGAAGAGTAGTGGGGACAGTGAGTCGCCCTGGAAGATCCCTCTCGTGATATTAACCTCTGCTAGTCTTATTCCAGAGCTTGTAATTTTTGTATTTCAGTTGCGCATTGTATTTTTGAGGAAGCTGATGGTGTTTTCCTCTGCCCCATATATATTCGAAGGCAGTTCTAATTAAGCCCACTGTGTGTGGTATCATGTCGAAGGCTTTCTTATAGTCTATCCATTATTATTATTATTATTATTATTATTATTATTATTATTAATTATTATTATTATTATTATTATTATTATTATTATTAATTTTGTACTGAGGTTCGCATAATGCAGCCATCCTTTATAATAGGGCATGTTACAGA